>NW_028328076.1:0-20767 GCF_054136105.1 Typopeltis vanoorti
CGAAATTACAAAACACCGAATGAAGAGTTCGCCAAAAAATGATCCGTAAGACGAAGATACAAGCGAGTATAGTATACCCACAGATACAAGACCCTTCGACACTTCTGCGCATGTCAACAGAAGGAAAATCCATTCCTATAATAGGATAATCAATCCGTATTGTGGGATGAGTTGTTTATTATTACACGTCGGAAAATTAACTTCTGTTTTATGATCATTGTAGTTTTTAAAGTGGTAACGATTTTGCTTATAACAGTTGGAAAATTTTACCTATAAAGGACGTGATTTCGTGTGTTGTTGACTAATTCGTTCATTGCCGGTTTTTTTTCTCCCCTTCATTATGAATTGACTCTTCTTGGCAGTCTGCCAACGAGAGCTCTCGCTTCTGTGGTCGGATTATAATACAAATGCACCAAAGTCATGTGTTGGCATGATTTTGTTTATTTTCTCTAGCAAGTAGCTGCCATTATAAAAACCCTATCACTGCAGCTCAAATTTTTTTATAGTGATTTTCATATATGACTATATTCCAAGTAATTTCGATGAGTCTCTGAGTCTCTGGAGATCACTAATAATTTGTTTTAATATAATAATAATAGCTTTTCTTTCAAGTTTAAACATTTTATTGTCTCAGATAAATTACATGCATAGATACAGTAATAATTATGATACATTACAATTCTGAATAGCAGATAATTGCAAGTTAATAATATTTTTAAATAATAATAATAATAATAATAATAATAATAATAATAATAATAATAATAATAATAATAATAATAATGTATTATATAATGTATTTTCCCTGTATAATGTATTATATTCTTTCTTTGGGAGGCATTTTTGATTTCTTCCTCGAAGCTTAGCAGAGCTGATCTGAAGAAGATAATAGAATAGATGCAGGTGGTTTCATGGTTATGTTTCTATACCGGTCGCAAGCCAGGTGTTGATTTTACTGTTTGTTGGTACGTGCTTGGAAGACTTCGACTGCTATTACAGTTTAACTTTTTTTCTTTTCTTTTTTTTTTTTGCAAGTAGGGTTGGATTTAGACATGATGTGTTTGTTTCTTTGTGTTCTTGTAGTGATGGATTTTGAGAGGGGGGTTTGTCACAGGTTGTGTGTGTGTGTGCGTGTGTGCGCGCACGCGTGCCTGCGTGCGGGGAGAGAGAGAGAGAGAGAGAGAGAAACGGGAAATTGCTCTAATTTTCATTCTCGCTATAATATTTATATAGCGCCTGTTTCAGCTCTCTGTATATTCTTAGGTTTCTGTCATTGAACGGCAGTTTGTTTATCATGTTAGGTACACAGAAGTTTCGGGTGGCTTTGCCGTGTTGATTGTTGTACTTATATGTTATGTAATTTGTTGACTGTGGTCTTGTTATTTGATATGTTGTTCTGGCTGTAGTAATGTTTTAACATGACTGTGTAGTGGCATACGTTTTTCACTTTAAATATTTTGTATTTTGTCCGTGCTTCCTGCATAAATGTGGTTTGTTACCAGAATATCAGTTTTACCATTTTATCTTGCAACCATTGTAATCTATTAAGTCTGTAGCCTGCACAGAATGCGCATGATGTGATTGCATATCTTAAAATGTTTTCAAATAATGCTTTATAGATTAGTTTTTTTATGTTGGCTGGGGCCATGTCTTTTAATCTGTATAGTTTTCTTGCTATTATCCTACGCTTGGTATGTAGGTAGCTTGTATGGCTATTCCAACTTTGATCAGCATCGAAGTGAAGTCCGAGATAACGTTGTATTCACCTGTGATGGTTGTGGTATTAGGTTCTGCGCTTTGTGTATAAGAGGATGAATTTCGGAGAGTGAGATATTTAGTTTCTATGGGCGGGGTTTTGGGGGGTTTTTGAATATCATTAGCTTTGTTTTTCCAGGGTTTATATATATGCCGTTTTCGGTTAACCAGTTAGTGATTTGATTGATGTCGTGTTGCATATTTGTGTAAACGATATTTGCGTTGTTGTGAATGGATACTATGGCCGTGTCGTCTGCGTACTGGAAGATTTTACTTTTTAGGGGAAGGTGGCTTATGTCATGTGTGTATATGTTAAATAGAATGGGAGATAGGACAACTCCTTGCAGTACTTCACAGGTTACATGTAACTCTTTGCTGTACGCTGATCCTATATGTGTGGTGTGCTTTCTGTTTTTCGTGTAACGCTTTAAACCACTGGAGTAGGCGACCTCCAATTCCGATAGGCGTCAGTTTCCTTAACAGGTTTTGTGTGTTAGTCTGTCAAATGCTTTTGTTAGGTCATGTTATTCTTTTTTTATCCAATGCAGCGTTTATTAGGTCTGTGAAATAAATCTTCCAGGAGTGTTGCTGTTCCTTTATTTTTTTGAAAGCCATATTCTATTTTGGGTATGATTTGAAATTTTTAAACGTATATGGAGAGTTTGTGATGCACGATGCGTTCCATGATTTAGTTGATTACAGACAACGTGGCGATGGGTCTGTAATTACTTATAACGTTTCTTTTTCCATGTTTGTGTATGGGTGTGATTAATGCAGTCTTCAGTGTTTCAGGTAAGTGTCCCGTTTCGAAGATTTTATTTAACAATTTTTGTATAACTGGAAGTAGGTTGGTTGAGTATTTCTTAATGTCTGTTTTTTGGTCTGATTCCCTCTATCCCCGGTCTTTTGTTAGGGTTAATTTGTTGAATTACCAATGAAAGTTCTTTTGTTACTGTGGGGAACCACATCGACTGGGTTGCTTGTGGACCTAGTGGTGAATGTTCGTTTGTGTGAGGAAAGGTTGTTTCTTGTAGTTTCTGGACAGAGTTCATGAAGTGCTGATTGAAGTTGTTTGCCAACTGTTGGAAGGATTTGGAGTGGCAGGCAAAGCTGTGTTTTATTCTTTCTGTGGCAGTAGTTCTGTGTATATTGCCAGCATTCCATTAATCAGGTGCCAGGTTTCCTTTATGTCATTCTGAGCTGTTGTTAATTTGTTGCTGTAATAGTTTCTTTTTGCCGTTCGAATCTGGGTTGTTAGGAGATTCCGTTTTCTTTTGTATTCAGCTTTTAAAGCTATATTGTTCGGCGACTTCTTAAGTTGTTTCCATAGGGCATCTTTTCTTTGTATGTCTGTTAGTATGTTGTCTGTTATCTATGGATTTTGTTTCGTTTGGGGGCGTATTTTTATTTTTGTTAATGCTTTGTTATATATTTTGTTAAATGCAAGTTTAAGATTATTATATACAGCTTCAGCAGAGTTTAAAGATGCTATCTACATCCTGTCTGTTTTTCTGATTTCATCGTTTATTATTGTTTCGTTTAGAATGCTATACTACTGTTCTGTAGTCTCAGTGAGTTTTATGGGTTCCGGTTCAGTGTGTAACTGTAATGCTGTGAAATAATGGTCTGCCAGTTTGCATGTTATGACGGCTGCTGTGTGGCTGTTTGGCGGGCCCATATATTTATATGATCAATGCAGGATGAAGTTGTTGTATTTCCGACTATCTCTACTCGTGTATACGACTGTATGGATGGGGTTATGTTATTATGCCGATAATAGGTCTAGGCATTATTCTGTGTTGTTATTTATGTTCCTAATGTTTATATTAATGTCCCCTATTATTATCAATTATTCTGAGGCTCCTACTTCCGTGGCTGAAAGCCATCTGTTTAGTTCTTCTAGGGATTTTGTGGTGCTTAAGTTGGGGTGGTCTGTATATTGCGTTTAATATCAAGTTTTCTTGATTGATGTTTTTAATTTCGATGCATATGTTCTCTGCGTATTCTAATTCATAGTTGATTTCTGTTACTGCTAGTTTATGTGTGGTAAATATTATTATATTTACCACACATAAATTGCTAAAATATTTATACATACAATAAACATCTTGTGTGACATTGCATCTTATGATTTTACAGAGTTCAGCACGAAGTGCTGCAATTCCTATATTGGATTTCAACTAAAATTTTTAATAATACTTTTTTGCCTTTATATTATGTATTTACAACACATGTTCTTCTAATATTAATAATGAAGATTATACAGGATTTTTTGTATAATTTTTTTATTTTTTTAAATTTTATTTTTATTTTTTAATTTTGAGAAAGAATGATTATACATACAAATTTCTGCATCTGCTTATAAGGATTACTTGTAGATGAGTGAGGCAAGTTAATACCACCTACTTCTAAGCTTGGGTTAGCTTTTATGAAGAAAGTGGGATTTAGCCTTCACTATTTGTGTTATTGCTACTGTTTATGTATGGGATGTAGGCATTGGTTGCTAGTGATTTGTGATGTGTATATTAGTGTTAATGATTTCTTAACTTCGTTGGTATATTTTCCAGAGTTCGTTTTTTAATGTTCTGTAGTTATCTACGTGTTTTAACTTTCTTGGTAGGTTGTTGAGTTGCGTGGGTATCTGATGTGATCTCACAAAAGAACCGTATGTGTTGTTAAAGGGTGTGGGGATGTAGAGAGTTGTTGTAGGTCGTGTTATACGATATGTGTCTCTGTTGTTTCGAAAGATGAAGTTGAAGTAATTCCTTGTTAATGTCATGTAGTGTTTCAGGTTTTTAATGCTCAGAATTCTGTGTATCGCCATGTGCGTGTCGGATATTGGTTGTTGCGTGTAAGGTGTCCAGATCACTGTTGACACGATTTTCCTGTGTAGTGTTTCTAATTTTGTTAGGTGGCTGTTTGATGTATTTGTATAGACTGTTATTCCGTATCTGAGTAGGGATTCGTAGATACCGTGATATAGGAGTATTTTTATGTTGGGTGGAATAATGCCTTTAACTTGGAAGAGATTTTTTGCTGCGATGATCCGGTGTTTGGTATGTAGGTATTCTATATGTTTTGTCCATTTAAGGTGGGAATCTATATAGAGACCGAGCTATTTTGCGTGTGTTACAGGTTTGATTTCGGAACATTGGCAGGTATTTTTGTTGTTAATGCAGTGGTATGTATGTGTGACAATGTATCGATAGTGATGCGGGGCGTATGATTCTTGGGTTGTGTATTATCAACATCTGTGTTTTGGTGCCGTTGATTAGAATTGCGTTTTGGTGGAAGTATGTTGTGATTTCGTTTAGGTCTTGTTGTGCTTTGCAGAGATCTGTGTTAATGTCTGTGTGGATTGGCTAGTAGTGCAGTGTCATCTGCGTATTGAAATATTTCACTTCTTATGGATATGTTAGGAACATCGTTAATGTATATGTTGAATAGAGTGGGTGATAATATGGCACCTTAAGGTACACCGTGTTTTACTTGTATACTCCGACTGTGACATGTACCTATTTTTGTTACTTGTGTTCTGTTTGAGAGTAGTTCTTGAACCATGTATGCAGTGTTCCTCTTATACCTATTGAGTATAGTTTGGTGAGTAGTATGTCATGTTCAAGTGTATCAAATGCTTTGGTTAGGTCCAGCAGTATAAGGACGGCGTACTTGTTTTTGTCGAGAGCTTTGTTTATTGTGTCGGAAATGTCATCTAATAAAGTAATGGTGCTTTTTTTTGTTTTCTGAAAGCCGTATTGGTTTTTGTGAGATGATATTGTACTTCTGTAAATAGTTCTATAGTTTGGTGTGTGTTATTTTTTCTAGAATTTTTGAGATGACTGGTAGTGTAGCTATTGGTCTATAATTCTGAGTATCGTTTCTTTTGCCGTGTTTGTATATTGGCGTAATTACTGCAGTTTTTAGTTGTTGTGGAATAATGCCTGTGTCGAATATTATGTTCAGGAGTTTCAAAAGTATTGGATTTATTTGTTCAAAGTGTGTTATAAGGTCCATGAGTCTTATTTTGTCTATTTCTGGAGTGGTCTTTGGTTTTAGTTTTAGGGAGTGCGTCTTTCAGTTCCTGTTTTGTTATGGGTGGAAAATACATCGTCTGTTGTTGACTTTGTGTTGGTATTTTTTTGTTGATCGTTCTTAGTTTGTCTTTTTGAGTTGTGAGATGTTGTTTTGAAAGCATGGTTGAATGAGTCTGCTAGTTCCTCTTGTTTGTGTCCTGAACGAAGCTTTTTGCGATAATATCTTGTGCTGAAGCTTTCTTTTTGCGGGTTACTAATTCGTTGCGTGTAGCCCATGTTTGCTTAATGTTGTCGTTATATTCCATGAATTTTTGGAAGTAGTAGCGTCTTTTTGCCCTACGAATTTTTGTTGTTAGTTTATTTCTTGTGTTTTTGTATAAGGTTTGGAAATGTGTGTTACTGGCTGACTTTTTAAGTTTTTTCCATAGATTTTCTTTTACAGTAATAGTATTTGGTATGTCGTCATTTATCCATGGATTGTTGTCTGTTGTCGCCTCGTTTGTGTAGGTTTTGTTGATTTTTTGTATATTTCTGTGAACTTCAGTTGAAAATTCTCGTATAATGTTACAGGATCGTTTATTTTAAGTAGGGAATTCCAGTCTGTATTTTTTACTTGGTTATCGACAATGCTCTTTAGTATGATCGAGTTTTGTCGATTTTTGTGTGGTGGTGGAGGGGGGGTTGTCAATAATAATAATAATAATAATAATAATAATAATAATAATAATAATATTTTTTTTTTTTTTTTTTTTTTTTTTTTTTTTAAACATTTTATTTTCTCAGATAAATTACATACATAGATACAACAATGGTTTTATATACACGTATATATATATATATATATAGTATTTATAATACATTACAATTGTGAATAACAAATACTGGCGAGTTATTAATATTTTTAAATTATAATAATTTTTTTTTAAAATAAATAATATTTGTGTTCACTGCTAAAATATTTACACATACATATATACAATAGTTATTTTTTTTTAATTTTTATTTATTTATTTTTTTTTTATTGTCTCAGTATAAGTTACATACAATAATAATATTTACAGTATTTACAATAAGGATTATAAAGAATTTTTTATTTATTATTATTTTTTTATTTATTTTTTTTTTTATGTCTTAGATGAATTGCATACATAGTTGCTGTAGTAATTATATGTATATAATATTTATAATGCATTACAAGTGTGTATAACAGACACTTGCAAGTTAGTAATTTTCTTCCTCGAAGCTTAGCAGAGCTTATCTGAGGAAGTTAATAGATGACAAAGGGTGGTGGTTTCATGGTTGTGTTCCTATAGCGGTCATAAGCCAGGTGTTGATTTTACTGTTTGTTGGTACGTGCTTGAAAGACTTCGTCTGCTATTACAGTTTAACTTTTTTTTTTTTTTTGCAAATAAGGTTGGATTTAGACATGGTGTGTTTGTTTCTTTGTGTTCTTGTAGTGGTAGTTTTTTGAGAGGGGGGGGGGTTGTCGTGGTTTGTGTGTGTGTGTATGTGTGATGGGGGAGAAAGAAACAGGAATTGCTCTAATTTTCATTCTCGCTGTAATATTAATATAGTGCCTGTTTCAGCTCTCTGTATGTTCCTAGGTTTCTGTTGTCGAACAGCAGTTTGTTTATCATGTCAGGTACGTAGAAGTTTCGGGTGGCTTTGCAGTAGTGATTGTTGTACTTATATGTTATGTAGTTTGTTGACTGTGGTCTTGTTATTTGATATGTTGTTCTCGTTACTCTATATGTTGGGCTGTAGTAGTGTTTTAACATGACTGTGTAGTGGCGTAAGTGTTTCACCTTAAATATTTTGTGTTTTGTCCATGCTTCCTGCATAAGAGTGGGTTGTTCCCAGAATATCAGTTTTATCATTTTATCTTGCAACCATTGTAGCCTGTTAAGTCTGTAGTCTGCGCAGAATGCATATGATGTGATTGCATATCTTAAAATGTTTTCACATAATGCTTTATAGATTAGTATTTTTATGTGGGTTGGGGCAATGTCTTTTAATCTGTATAGTTTGCTTGCTATTATCCTAAGCTTGGTATGTAGGTAGTTTGTATGGCTATTCCAACTTTGATCTGCATCGAAGTGAAGTCCAAGGTAGCGTGTTGTTTTCACCTGTGTGATGGTTGTGATTTTAGGTTCTGCACTTTGTGTATAGGAGGATGAATGTTTGATAGTGAGATATTTAGTTTCTATGGGCACGGTTTGGGGGTTTTTGAATATCATTAGCTTTGTTTTTCCAGGGTTTATATATATGCCGTTTTCGGTTAACCAGTTAGTGATTTGATTGGTGTCGTGTTGCATATTTGTGTAAGCGATTTTTGCAGTGTTGTGAATGGATACTATGGCAGTGTCGTATGCATACTGGAAGATTTTACTTTTTAGGGGGAGTTGGCTTATGTCGTGGGTGTATATGTTAAATAGAATGGGAGATAGGACAGCTCCTTGTGGGACTCCACAGGTTACATGTACCTCTTTGTTGTGCGCTGATCCTATACGTGTGATGTGCTTTCTGTTTTTCGTGTATGCTTTAAACCACTGGAGTAGACGACCTCCAATTCCGATATGGGTAAGTTTCGTTAACAAGGTTTTATGTGTTAGTGTGTCAAATGCTTTTGTTAGGTCATTGAATACCACTAATGTTATTCTGTTTTTACCCAATGCAGCGTTTATTAGATCTGTGAAGTCTTCCAGGAGTGTTGCTGTTCCTTTATTTTTTTGAAAGCCATATTGTGTTTTGGGTATGATTTGAAAATTTTCAACGTATGTGGAGAGTTTCTGATGTACAATGCACTCCATGATTTGGTTGATTACAGGCAGCGTGGCGATAGGTCTGTAATTACTTATTATGTTTCTTTTTCCCTGATTGTGTATGGGTGTGATTAATGCAGTCTTCAGTGTTTCAGGTATGTGTCCCGTTTCGAATATTTTATTTAACAGTTTTTGTATAACTGGAAGTAGGTCAGTTGAGTGTTTCTTGATGTCTTTTGGTCTGATCCCCGTTCCTTTGTTAGGATTAATTTGTTGAATTGCCAGGTGATAGTTCTTCTTTTGTTACTGTGTGGGGAACCACATCGAATGGGTTGCTCGTGGACCTAGTGGAGAATGTTCGTATGTGTGAGGAAAGGTTTTTTCTTGTAGCTTTTGGACAGAGTTCACGAAGTGCTGATTAAAGTTGTTTGCCAACTGTTTAAGGGATTTGTGGTCGCAGGCAGAGCTGTGTTTTATTGTTTCTGTGGCAGTGGTTCTGTGTATATTGTCCAGCATTTCATTAATCAGGTGCCAGGTTTGCTTTATGTCATTCTGTGCTGTTGTTAATTTGTTGCTGTAATAGTTTCTCTTTGCCATTCGAATCTGGGTTGTTAGGAGATTCCGTTTTCTTTTGTATTCAGCTTTTAAAGCGATATTGTTCGGTGACCTCTTAAGTTGTTTCCATAGGGCATCTTTTCTTTGTATGTCTGTTAGTATGTTGTCTGTCATCCATGGATTTTGTTTCGTTTGGGGGGGGGTATTTTTATTTTTGGTAATGCTTTGTTGTATATTTTGTTAAATGCAAGTTTAAGATTATTATATACAGCTTCAGTAGTGTCTAAAAATGCTATCTGCATCCAGTCTGTTTTTCTGATTTCATCGTTCACTATTGCTTCGTTTACAATGCTATGATACTCTTTTGTAGTCTCAGTGATTTTTATGGGTTCTGGTTCAGTGTGTAACTGCAATGCTGTGAAATAATGGTCTGCTAGTTTGCATGTTATGACGGCTGCTGTGTGGCTGTTTGGAGGGGCCCTTATATTTATATGATCAATGCAGGTTGAGGTTGTTGTGTTTCCGATTATCTCTTCTCGTGTATACGACTGTATGGATGAGGTTATGTTATATGCCGATAATAGGTCTAGGCATTGTTCTGTGTTGTTATTTATATTCCTAATGTTTATATTAATGTCTCCTATTATTATCAAGTATTTTGAGGTGCCTACTTTCGTGGCTGAAAGCCATCTGTTTAGTTCTTCTAGGAATTTTGTGGTGCTTAAGTTGGGTGGTCTGTATATTGCGTTTAATATCAGGGAGTTTTCTTGTTTGATGTTTTTAATTTCGATGCATATGTTTTCTGCGTATTCTAATTTATAGTTTATTTCTGTTACTTCTAGTTTATGTTTGGTAAATATTATTATACCACCGCCTCGTTTTGTTTGTCTGCAGTGTTTGTGTTGTTGGAAGTGTGGCATTTGGTAGGAGGATGCCTCTTCGTTTGTCGTAGATACTTCAGTCAGTATTAAAATATCTATTTCGTCAATATCTTCCTTCAGATAAGCTTGCAGGGTCAGCCAGTATTTTTGAATTCTTCTGATGTTGATGTGGAGAATAGATAGTCCTTTTTTGGGGATTGTCAGTTTCCATTCTGATATTGATTTCAGAATGTGGCAATTATCATGTTCCGGGGTGATTACGTCTGCTTGATGGTGTGCATTCATGTTGGTTGGGGTGCTGGTCCTTCTTTACGAGTTGTCAATATTCCTTTCAATGTGACAGCCTGTTGAGGTCATCTACGGATTTTATTTCGATTGGTTTTGAGTCTTGTGTCTTTCTAAGGAATATTTTGCTGTCTCTTATCCATATAAACTGGTAATTGTTTTCTGTTTTTACTTTCCTTGCTTGGTAGAATATTTTCTGATAGTGTGGAGTAAGGTATTCAGACAAGTATATTGGGGTGTTGTCGTGGTCTCCTTTCAGATCCTTTACTACTGGATTTTTAATCCTGCTAGCTTTTATAAGTGTAGTTTTTGTTAGGCTGTTTGTGAGTCGAACTACGACGGGAGAAGGATGGGTATTATTTTCTCTTTTCCTTTTTTGTGGTAACCGATGCACTGACTGGATGTCTCTTGGTTCAATGGGGGAGCCGATTTTTTGGCTTAGTTGTATTACAGTGTCTCTTAGAGGTTCCGTAGCTATTTCTGGGAGACCATTTATAAGGAGGTCATTTTTGTGCTGCTGTTGGTTTGAGAGCTCGTACTGTTGCTTTAGAGAGTTTAGTTCTTGCCGTAGGTCCGTTGTCTCTTTAATTAAATTATGCTGTCTTTCAGTTAGCTCTTTGACGCAGTTTTTAATTTCTCTAACGGTCTGTAACATATTTTCTATCGATTTATTATTAAATTTAAGAAATGCCTCGTATTGGTTAAATTTTTCTGTAATTTGTGCGGTATATTTTTTAAATAGTTCTCCAACAAAATCGATTAAACAGTCTTTTAGGTTTTGTAATCTATTTTCAAGTAATGCATTTAAAGATGGCTCACCTGGGTTTCCGTTGTTGTTTTCTTTGTTTTTAATTCCCTCTGTTGTTGATAGCTGTTTACTGCCTGCGGTTGTTTTATGCGTTGGCTGTTTTCCGCCTGCGGTCGAAGGCGACGTTCCTTTGTTATCTCTGCAATGGGGACACTTCCACTCGTCACGATTCTTGTTTGCTTTTCGCTGCCAGGTAGTCTCGGACAATACTGAACATAAATGCATGTTTCTTTGGCAGTTCCTACATGTTACGTGGTTTTCTTCCCCTGTTAGGTCTTCTTGGCATTTGTAGCACTTCATACTTCTTGTTTGACGATCTTGCTGTATTTTCTAATATGGCGTCCTCCTTTGTTCTCTTCTCGCGTAGTTGACCAACGTATACTTCGAACTTTGAATACTTATATTTTACTTATTACTTAACAGATACTTACAGTTTTTACATCTATATGTTCGTCTTGAAAAACTGAGTTCACTGATGTACTTTAAATTTAATTCTCAAGAAAAGATCTGCTTTGCAACTTAAAATATGGGAGCATCGAAATAGCGTGCTTGCGACTGCTTGCTGCTAAAGCGCCCTCTATCTAATAATAATAATAATAATAATAATAATAATAATAATAATAATAATAATAATAATAATAATAATAAAACGTTTTCTGGAATTAAACGCATTATTCGTTGTTTGCTGAAACTGCTCGTTTTCTGATACAAAAATTCCTTAACCAGTCGCATCATTTGCACCTTTTCATATACCTGCGAATGTAATAAGAATATTATTTGTTTAGGTATGAAATCACTGTAAAAGGAATAATGAATTCTTACATTTCGCTAAGTAAGTGACTACTCATGGTTTTATTATCTGTTCCAAAACGCATAAGAGGTACGAAATCGAAAGGTCAAAATAATTGTAAATGGTAGCGGAACTACTGCATACGACCTGGAAAGTCAAACCGCTAATGTTAAAACAAAAAAATTCAAGCTAACTGTTCCATCTTTCTTCGCAGTCCATTATGATACTAGAACAATTTATCTATCAGCCCACTATACATGAGTTCCCAAGACCTATTACACGACAGTGCTATGAGGGAGAAAATTTGGTAACAGAAGTTGCTATTTTAAATTTACATACAAATAAATCGTGTTTCGCTTTGGTAGGAGAAATTTTTTTTTTCACACAGGATTCGTAAGCTCTACACAAGTAGATTTCTCTCAAACAATCTGCTAGCCATAGTTTATTCCTAGATACAATGATGGGGAAAAAGTTCATAGGCTGCAGTGGGTCTCAAAAATAAAAGTAAACACTGAATAAATAGTAGATTGTTTGAAAAGTATATATATATATATATATATATACATATACATACACACGATCGCACACATATACACACATATTGTTTACTATACAAAACAAATATAGGCGATGCAGTCTCTTAAATAATTAAATGACTGTAGCTATGAGTGTACACGTATGCATACGGAATATAATGTGACATAATATATAACATTTAGAGTAAACTTTGTAATATGCACTTAAAATAAAAGTCAACATTATTTAGTTCCACGAGAGATTCTCTCAGTCCTTTTTAAAAGTGTAACCTGATGCTACAGACTTTATTTCATCAGGCAGTTTATTGAAAAACTTTCTTTGTTTGCCTTGGGAACTACCAACAGATTCCGTCACCAGAACGAATACGCGAAGATATTATTCATGGATATAATTCTGATTATTGTATTTTGCATTCGAATCAAAGGAAGCAGATTCTGTAGAAGTCTTCACCTCAACACCCCCCTCCTAAAAGTACGAAAGGCTTAATCTCCCAATTTTTCCCGTTCGGAATTATTTCCCATTCGGAGATTTAAAAGAAAAATTGAGAACTTAGTTGCTTTTAAGGCATTACCGAACGTCTGCTTTACCCAAATCATTGCTATTAATTTATTATATTTTTTATCAGCTCACTATATGAATATCAATAACTAATGTACCTCTTGAGATTTTCTTTACGAGTTGATCACGAATATTTGCAGCTGAAATGTAGGAATATGTTCACAATTGCAACAAAAATATAAAACTAATAAGCCGTTAACATATGCTTTCATATGCAGGTGTTTCAGGACATTCATACTTTTAAGCGAGAAAATCTCTAAAATATTTTATATTACATGAAAAAATATCAATTTTTGAAAAATAAGTAAATGAATGTTCAGTAGTAAGTCTAGATAATGGCTAGCTAATAAAGCATTTCTGATATTTTCGTTCTCAACTAGAAAATTTCTTCAGTCGAAGTAGATAAATTTTAATGATATCAGCTAATCTTGGGCATTTCCAGGAAGTGTTTTCGATTTTAGAGTTCGTTATACGTAGCCTTGCTTTAAAATTAAAATTTCTTATAATCGTATTTTGTGCGAATCCACATGATTACAGCGAAATTACCAGCAAAAGAGAACAGTGCTAAATATTTTCGGTTAATAAGCGCACGTTCAAAAGCAGTTAAACAAGTATTCAGATGACTAATGAACGCGAATATATCCTTTAAACTTGAAAGGTCACCTTTCTTTTCTTGCATACTGTTTCATTGCGAAAGCACTTGAGAATAGCAGAAACGGAGAGTGATAATTGCAGGAACGAAGTTCATTAGCGGACTATTGGAAAAACAAATTCAAAGTTTATCAGACTACAAAACTTTGCAGATATCGTTTAATACGCACCATTTTAAAAAGTACCTAGACGAGAAAAAAATCTATTGCAGGCTCATCCATACTTTTTGTGCGCATACTCCTTTCAGTCAGTTGCTTAATATAATGAAATAGACAAAGCATTTTTTGTGTGTATGCGTTGCGCCAACTCACAAAAGCCTATTTGAAAAGCTATAGTACATTCAGAATCGTAAGTGGGGTAAGTAACTGTTTTTTATTTTTATCAATTTAATTTTTTTATATTTTAATTTATTTTTGCATAATCCGGAAACTCACTCCAGAAAAAGCCGAATACCACACGGAATATGTTGAGTTATGCTCAAGAGGTTCTCGGATGAGTTGGCAAATATTTCTGCTTACTATGTTAAGTTTTTCCTGGAGAGATGGGTAGAATAGCTTTCAGGAAGCACTGTAGAGGTTATGCTCAAATTTGAATGTTTAGATTGAAGTTTGGGCAGTCCATGTTTGGGTGTCATGTCCAAAAGTTAGTTACTACTATTTTATGCATATATTTTATAAATTTTACAAATATTCCAGTACCATGAAGGACAACATAAAAATTTATAGTGTTTGTTACGTATGATGCATTAACACGAGCAGACATGCGTGTCTGTCAAGTGTGATATCCATGCTAAAATTCTATGCGCTGGAATATAGGCGAGTTAACAGGCTTCACACAAATTCACACTAATACACACTACGCTCCTTTTCTGGGGCACATTGCTGTGAATTATGGAAATTTGCAATATTAAGAACCGCCATAACCATTGGTCAGTGAATATATCATAAAGGTTATTCCCAAATACTCAGTAATTTACATCATTCTTAACCGGGGTCGCTCTTTGCGACTGAATATGGTGGCTAATTCTTATTTCTACAGTATTCTATGTAAGAACATTGCATGTGTTCTTCTGCCCGGGTTACCTGTTTTGTATAATGAAAAACCCTATCATACCATTATGAGACCTGTTACTCAACCTTCAGTGTTAAGTTTTCCAGGAAACCCATGCCCAATCTTAACGCAGTCTAAGCCACCACCACCCACCCACCACGCTGAAATACGGCTGTATGCGGTATATCATATAGTGCACTAGGCGAAATCCATCATCCGTCAAACCTCAGGCAAAACAGACAGCTATCTTGTAAAACTTTAGCTTTGGCCAAAGAACAGGAACCGCTAGAAATCCGATCCTGGTTCCTTCGGAGAGGAAAATTTATTTAAAAGTTGCACAGAATTCAAAGGATTACTCTTTTATCATGCTACAATCTTTATCGCTATAGGAGTTCTGTTTTTAATTTTTTTTTTTTTTGTGGTTTTGTCAGAAACCACTGTGTTGCACCACTGACCACACAGCGGCAGGTAAATCCCAAATGCACTTAATACTATCACTACTAGAAATCAATCAACAGCTGCTTGTATGCCAAATTTCGGCTATAGCTGGTGGTTAATAAGAACCTACTGCACTCTTTGGATAAGTTCTTTCATTAATGGAACATTCCTAAAGTGGTATTGAGAGCTAAGTCACTAGCAGGAGTCATTCTAGTGAGTAGGTTCGTGAAGCCTAAGAAGGACAGTAAATTATACTTGACAGGAAATTCTGTAATTGTTTTATTTTCATTTTACTAAAGCGTGATCAAGCAAAAGTGACATTATACAGTACATGCCGAGCAGAGGGCATGCCATGCCCTCTGCTCGGCGTGTGTAGCTCAGTGGATGTGGCGTTTGCCAACCACCGCGCTTGGCCGCACGAAGGAAGACTTGGTTTCGAGTCTAGTCGGCGACTAGAGGAAATTTTTCTAAGCCTTTTTTCGACCGGTTCCCGAGTTAGTCGATCTCTGGCACGGGCAAGCAGGTTTTTCCTCCCGGAAACTCGGGTTTTTCGTCCTGTAAACTCAAGAAAATCGACCGTAGAACCCACATTATTTCAGACATTAAATATATTGTGTTAGGGTTAGGGACCACGAGATGGCGGCACATTTGAGCCGTCTCTCTTCACTGAGTACCGCTTAATTAGTGATAGCCTTGGGCCATCTATCTCTGATTGGTACCAGTGGAGATTGAACTGCCCACTCAGTCTCCAAAAAAGTTAGATAGGGCTAAATGGCCTCGCCTACTCCCCTTATACGGGGAATAAAAAGGCGTTAGCTGATTTTTTATATATATATATATATATATATTTATACATCAAATTGTATTTGATGTATATATATTTATACATCAAATACATCATATTCCCTTCTGAGAGCCATTTTATAACATCAGATAGGATTTTCAGAATTCAGCTTATTTGAATTAATTTTACAGAATATAATATTTTCGTTTTTAAAACTCTGAAGCCTCATCTTAGAGAGAATCGAAGTCTCAACTACTGTTCATAATTCCGGAATGGTTATCAATTCCAAGATGGAGAATTAACCCACTGATAAGTATTTGCGCTTAACACTTTTTTCTCATATACATATATATATATTTCTCGGTTCTAGTCATCCAATTATTCATAAAAATATATTTTAATCGAGTTAATAATAATATGTAATAAATTTTTTAACTTGGGGATATTGCATATTAGGATAACCAAGTAATTTTACAAACTTGGTTATTTTAACTCCTAATCCCAAGTATGCAAACAATTAAGTTTGCGCCTGAAACAAAGTTCAAGTCTAAAGATGGTACAACACCAGGGCAACTCATTGTAAAGGTGGGTAAAGCTCTGATCGCTATTCTTAGTATTTTTCCATAATGTAAAGCACATCTCACTAGAAGATGTATACTGCAATGTATTATGGGTGGGGTCACTACCCAGACCTGTTTCAACCTTTTTTGAGGTCTCCTCAGTGAGTAGCTACACCCTAAATACCAAGGTTTTAGTAATACGGAGCCTTATCAACTTTACCTATAGAAGTTGCTACAACGTGTTTTTATTTTTAATAAACATCTCTTGAGGAGATATAGATGTAATAAATTTTTTAACTTGGGGATATTGTATATTAGGATAACCAAGTAATTTTATAAAGTTGGTTATTTTACTCCTAATCCCAAGTATGCAAACAATTAAGTTTGCGCCTGAAACAAAGTTCAAGTCTAAAGATGGTACAACACCAGGACAAATCGTTGTAAAAGTGGGTAAAGCTCTGATCACTATTCTTAGTATTTTCCCAAAAAGTAAAACACATCTCACTAGAACATGTATACTGCAATACATTATGGGTGGGGTCACTACCCAGACCGGCTTCAACCTTTTATGAGGTCTCCTCAGTGAGTAGCTAGACCCTTAATACCAAGTACCAAGGTTTTATTAATACGGAACCTTATCAACTTTGCCTATAGCAGTTGCAACAACGTGTTTTTATTTTTAATAAAAATCTCTGGAGTAGATATAGACGTAATAAATTTTTTAACTTGGGGATATTGTATATTAGGATAACCAAGTAATTTTATAAATTTGGTTATTTTAACTCCTGATCCCAAGTATGCAAACAATTAAGTTTGCGCCTGAACGTAGTTCAAGTCTAAAGGTGGTGGTGCAACACCAGGGCATCTCATTGTAAAGTTGGGTAAAGCTCTGATCACTATTCTTAGTATTTTCCCATAATGTAAAGCACATCTCACTAGAAGATGTATAGTGCAATGCATTATGGGTGAGGTCACTACCAGACCGGTTTCAATCTTTTTTGAGGTCTCCTCAGTGAGTAGCTAGACCCTAAATACCAAGGTTTTAGTAATAAGGAGCCTTATCAACTTTACCTATAGAAGTTGCAAAAAGGTGTTTTTATTTTTAATAAAAATCTCTGGAGGAGATATAGATGTAATAATTTTTTTAACTTGGGGAAGATAAGACTCCGTATTATAGGAGTATAATAAAATCTATGAAATCTATTAAAGTTGTTGAGAAATCTGTTTATTTAATGTTATTTCTAGTCAATTAGATCTATGTCAATCAAATGTACTTTTTTTAAAGATAATTGTACGTCGAACACCAAATAGTACATTTCATAAATAAGTTTTGTGATGTACATATTATACGTATAGTTATGTATTGTTGAGCATTACTGAGAAAACCAAATGAATGGTTTTGTAATTACGAGTAAATAACTTTTGAGTCGTTAAAAGCATCAACTTCTTTCATGGAAAGGAAAACGTATGGTGTCTCCTGTAACGACTGCTACCCTGCATTACTAATATCACTTGCGGGATAGCAACTCTCGCCTCCAATAAATGCAAATATTTAGGGTACCATGTACACGAATAATCAGAAGCAAAATGAAACAAAAACTGTTGGGTCCTGTCCACCAATAATATTACTAAAACAGAAAGAGACTAACTTATAACATAAACAGAAAATCGAGTTGCCAGAAATTGAATAAAATTATAATTATTATTATTATTTAAAAACATTCAATAAGTCATAAAACTATTTACACATAACTAGAGTTATACTGTACTTTTACTTTACTGTGATTCCTCAATATTCATAGGTACAGCAACTTCAAAAAGTTTTATATTTATTATTCGCCTGAAATTCTTCAATTGCGTCCGATGAAAGTTTTTGTACCTAGAACTAAAACAACAAGTGCAAAGTACCTAAGTTCCTTTTCCAAGACCTAACAATAAACCATACAGGGACTTTGGCAGTGGAAATATTGTTACTTAATAACGATTAATTAGTGGTCAATGGATGTGCGGTTATAATTATAAATGATGGATTTAATACTGATTGAAAGTCAGCAATAATTCTGAATGTCATTTTTACAAATGAGATCTTAAAACAAGAAAGAACAGCAATAAAATCAATTATGATGGGTAAGAATGCTGAGGATTAACAGACAAAAAATTTGGTATGGTGGAGGGCAAACAGTAAAATATGATGTAATGTAAACAATAAATTGTCGTGAACGATAGACCACATGTGTAGTGTTGTGTAATGTTCACTATCCTCCCATGATGAGCATATTACTCCAAAGACGTGTCGGGTAATTAATAAAATCAATAATAATTACAATGGCGATGTTGATAATAATAATAAAAATAATAATAATAATAATAATAATAATAATAATAATAATAATAATAATAACAGTGATAACAATTAGTGAATATCAGATGGCTTAAAATGCACAGCAAAGGAAGAAGTTCTACTGAACTACATCAGAGGATATCTGGATAGCAGAGGAAGATATTTCGCTTAACAAAATACGAGGTGTTGCTACATTGAAAATTTTACGGTTATTTTTGCAAATTAGCTTAAAATGAGACAAAAGTTGAAGTTGACACATTTTTCAAAGAGATTTAAGCATAACAATTGTTACGTTTAAATAGCCTTTTAATTTTTTTTTCAACTACTATTATTTAAATGTTTATTTTACAACTTTACTCTTCAGAAATTTAAATTGACACTTCTTGGCAGATTTACAGGAAGACTATTTATTATTAATAGTATGTTATACCTCTAAGTAGTCCAAAACTCATCGACAGAGGGCACCTACTCTACAACTCTCCCTCTCCATCACTCAATCCACCAACTACAGAAACCCCATCATCTACACCATCTACTGCCTACCACCACTAGTATTCTCACAGACACCCATGCTCACGGCGGGATTCGCAAACCCAGTCTTTGGGCTGGAGAGCGGATACGTCAGCGGATACTCGGCCAACTAGGCAGCAAATTTAGTTAATGTAATTTGTGTGCCGGCCTGGTTGGCCGAGTGGTTAGCGTATTCGCTCTAAAACCAAAAGGCGGCGGGTTCGAATACCGCCGTGGGCCACGATGTTTGTGATTGTTGGTAACAATGCTAGTGGTGGTGGAGAACTGCAGATGGCGCTGTAAAGGAGGAAGAGAGTTTTAGAGTAGGTGCCCTCCCTCAATGAGTCTTCGGATTCCCTGGAGGTATCATATAATAATTTATTTTCGGCATTGTAACAATACATTATCTTATATACTTTATGTCTCATATTAATAATTATTCAAAAACACTCTGAGCAGTCTTGGCAAGTGCTAATGCATTTCTGATCGAAAGGTTTTTCGAATTAAATTAAGAAAAAATAGGAAGATGAAAATAAGAATGTTACTTTTTTATATATTAAATATAATTAAATATATTTTAAACATATTTAAGTATATATTTAAAATCCTCCTGCATCCATAGCCAGAAGTCAAAACAGAAAACTATCATGTGATATCAATTAATTCGATATCAGGTTTCTCTGCATAGCAGGCAGTTGTGTATATACAAAGTAAACATTATGACAGATATACGACACAGTGAACTTGTGGGAATTCATAACGCGATACAAATATCATAGTTATATTGATTACCTTGGTAATGAAGAGATGAAGAAATAAAACAGTTTAGTCATTAACAATTTGGGTCATTTATTGAATAATAATGAAACGAACGTTGCAAGCAGAAATCATAATTATCAGCACTTATCTTGTCCGTTTCGCGTTACTAGTAGGGGCACTAAGTGAATGTTGTGTATTGACATCCATACTTTTCTATAATGAGTTGTTTTATATTTCGAATAATAATTTGGTAAAATGAATTATGCTGAAAGTACAATGAGTGCAAAAATATCGCAATATACGAGGGTGGTCTGAAATGTTCTTGCCCTCGACCATAGATGGCAACACTATCGGCAAGAGATTTTTTTCTAAGTGGTACCTCCGTCAAAAGAATTCATGTTAAATTGCAATCATTCTATCAAGTTGTTTATTTTATACATTGTCTGAAGCAAAAATGTTGTTTGTATCCCTTGAAATGGATAAAATTGAGTATCGTGCAGTTATAAAATTCTTTATAAAAGAAGGCGCCACACGAAATTCGTTCGAAGTTCACAGAAGATTATGGACACTCTTCTCCTTCGTTTTCGACAATTAAGAAATGGGCTGCCGAGTTTAAACGTAGCCGTACCAGCCTTGAAGATAATCCACGTGAAGGACGTCCAAAACGTGTAAAACCAGAAATCATTGATCACTGGTCAATGCATGATAT
>NW_028328077.1:0-16068 GCF_054136105.1 Typopeltis vanoorti
TCACAGGCAAAAAGAATGACCTGTATGGTAAGGAAGACCAAAGATAATTAAGAAAGGAAGTTAGCTGGTGAAGCAAAAGGAAATCTTAGAGTTCTTTCACTTTGTGAAAAGTAAATAGAAAAATGAGTGCTGGCAGTAGGGATGTAGCAGAAAAGCATTAAATAGTTGAGTTAGTGAGTAGCATCCAATTGGAGATATTGTAGTTCCAGCTGTGACACTGGCTGATGGGAGAATTAAGGTAGATGAATCGGAGTTACTTACAATATTGCTCGTTCTTAATGCGAACACTATCATAGGATTAGATTTTCATGCTAGTCCATGTATTACCAAAGTGTGCAAGGAAATTAGCACTTCCTCTGATCAAATTGTGTAATTTAATCCTCGTTTCTGGGAAGTAGACAATGGAGAGGAAAGATCAAATAAAATAGTTCAACTGTATTATATGGCAGTCAGTATCTTTGGAGTGCTGGTTAAGGAATGAGAGAAGTTGGTAAAAGATAGAATTCAGGACTGGGTAGTCAGGAATATGATACTTTAAAGTGCACTATAGTTTTGTGCAGGGTAGGTTTTCTCTTATTAATATGCCTACTTTTTATAATAAAATGACAGTTCATTTGAATAAAGGAAATGTCTATGTAGTGATAGTGTTGGACTTTTGCAAAGTCCCCTGACTTTGCAAAATCAGGGGATTACGGATTACGCACAGAACCCTCATATAAATTGGAGCAAATAGTAATTATGAAGCTTGTAATTTGGTTAAGAGGGTGGTTGATGAACAGATATCAAATGGTGGAGTTCAGCAGAAAGCCACTCAACTAGCAATGTACTGCAGGGCTCAATACTTGGTACTCTGCTATTTAATTTGTGCACCAGTTATCTAGGAAATATTCAGTTTTTTTTATGATGAAAGGTACGAAAGTCAATGAGGATTATATAAAAATCCTCAGGATGAATTAAATAGATTGGTAGTATATGCTAAATTAAATGGCTGCCAGTTGTATAAGGATTCACTCACTTTGGGATGGAAAGATCACAAATTGTGTACTATATAGATGGAACTGAAATGCAAGAAATTGATGAGACAGCCAATTCTTGCCTCATCAATTTTCCAGGGAATCACAGGTTATTGTGGTCTGGGTAATGAAGCTAATAGGACATATTACAAAGACCAAACCGCAGATTGTGTGGTTCTTGAAGAACACTTGGTTAGGGAGGGTTTGTTTCCCTTCATAAGGCTTCAACAAGGCCACAGTATTGATCCTATATACAAGAAGTCAAAGATCCTAAAATAAGCATATCTGTGCCATGTGTGGGGGTGCTGATGAGGACTGAGATAGAACTTTATTGATGTTTTTTTAAGCATTGTAGGAGGTTAGTTTTTTAAATACTAATTGAGGGAGGCTGTTCTAGAGAAGGCTACTTCATCTTTTATTTCTACCCAGCTGGTAGAAATAATAATAATAGCAATTATTATTACAGGTATCTCCATGTAGTCAGTAGACTCATCTCTTCTTGAATTCATTTGCAGACGAAGAACTCGCAACTAGAGTCAGGCAATGCTTTCCACTCATTCACCACCCTCCAGGCGAAAAACCTCTTTCTCACACCCTTGTTAACCACACTTTTCCTTATTTCCAGGGATGACCTCTTGTTCTTCCAGCACTATCACACAGCTGAAACATTTCTCCTGTATCAATCTTATAAAAACCTTTTAGTAATTTAAGTGTTTCTATCATAACCCCTCTTTGCCTATCAACCAACCTCTGTATTCCACGAGCTCTCAATCTATCTATTTAGGGAGCATTTTTTACATCACTCACCCACTTAGTCACTCTCCTCTGAAATCGCTCCACAACCTCCTCATTTCCAAGGAATCCAAGTGACAAGACCTGGGCACAGTAATCCAAATGTAGAAATATCAACACATTTCTACATTTAGGGAATAACAACCTCTTTATCTCTGGATGTTGGAGTGTTCCTCAATAACCAAGTAATCCTATGTGCAATCTTGGACACCTTAACAATGTGTCCCCCTGAAGTTCATCTCCCTATCCACCAATAATCTCTTGGAGTACCATTCCATCAATGTAGTACACAGCTGGTAATCTTTTAATCCCAAAATGTATAACTTTACACTTTTCCAGATTGAACTGACATTCATTACCTTTTGCCCATTTTGCCAGCTTATTTAAATCATCCTGCAAACTCTCAACATCAGCTTGATTTTTTGTTGCACTACTCAACTTTGTATCATCAGCAAACAACTGAATATCTCCCTTTAAGCCATCATTTATGTACAAATTGAACAACAATGGCCAACTCACAGAGCCCCGAGGCACCACTGGTCACCTGCCTCATCCTGGACTCTGCTCCTCCATACACCACCTTCTGGTATCTCTCCCTGATCCATTTTCCTATCCATATCACCAGTTTAGTATCCATCCCCATCTGCTCCAATTTGCGCAACAATATTCCATGAGGTATCCTGTCAAAAGCCTTAGCAAAATCCAGAAGTATTACTGTGTAGCCATTTCCTTTGTCCAACTTAGATGTCATTCTATTATAAAAAGTTGATAAATTGCTAAGCCAGGATCAACCTTTAACAAAACCATGTTGGCCTCTATAGAGTATCATATCATGATCCACCCATTCTTGAATTTTGTCTTTAACCAACTTTTCCAGTACTTTTACCACCACTCCCCAGATGGTGATTGGTCTGTAACTACAGCAGTTTTAGAGCAACCCTTATGCAAAGGAACTACTTTTATTCCTTCCTTCCACTCCCTAGGGACCATACTATAGTTAAATTAAATAACCAAGTAAGAGGCGTTGACAATTCCTTTGCACATTCATGCAACACCCGAGCTGATATTCCATCTAAATCTACAGCAGTGTTTGCATTTAAATTTTGCAATATTCTAAGTACCTCTGATTTCTTAACTTCAATTCTCACATTAGTTATTGCTACAGGTACAGAGATATCCTCACTTGGTTGATAGATTTTTGAAAAGTGATCACTCAGTAACTACTATTACATCTGAATTTGTCACCTCAATACCATCAGCACCCACTAAAGTTCTCCTTCCAAAATCATTTTTCCTTTTATTTGCCACATAGCAAAAGAAATCTTTGGGATTACCCTTTATCTCCTTGGCTAGGGTCTTCTCATAATCTGATTAGCTTTTCATACTATGCTGGTAGCCTTCCTAGCTTGAGCCTTGTACTGCTCATGGGTGTACTGATTGCCTTTCTCCTTGTAAATTCTCTATAACATTTTCTTTTTTGCAGATCAAGCTTGATACTACTACTCATCCATCTAACGCCTACCTTGTTTGTCTTCCTGACCATGGGGACACAATATCTGATATTGCCTTCCTCAGATACCCGCTGATTTTATGCCATGCACTGCTAACATCTTTCCCCTGCAATATGTTCTGCCATGGGCAGGGCCGGTCCGAGAGTATCTGTTGCCCCTAGGCAAAGAAAATTTAGGCACCCCTATTCATTGTCTCTATATATATATTTTGCCATACTCACGCAAGTATGGTGCCTCGAATTCTTAGCACCCCTAGGCAATTGCCTAGGTTCGCCTAATGATAAAACCGGCCCTGGCCATGGGACAGCTGCAAGCTCACTCTGAAGCTTGTTATAATTGCCTAACCTGTAGTCCCGTATATACCCCTTCTAAAGAGAGAAATCCACAAATTTTGCAACCTCCCAAGTCAATACCACATGATCGCTCTCACCAATTGGAGGTAACGAGGACACCTTACTTATGCATATCTCTCTGAACCAATGACCAGGTCCAACAATCACACCACGTGTCCCTTCAGTTATGTGCTATTTCAATTATCTCGTAGGAGATGTATGAATTCCATTTCCTTTTTGCCACGTGACATTTCCACCTTCCAATTGATATCACTATAATTACCTCCCACCCCCATAATAATAACCCCTAACCCTGCACTCAATGCACTAATTTGCTGATGCATGAATTCAATATCATCCCCTGTACCCCTGACCTCTAGCAGCAACCAACTGTATATTTGGTTGCGTTGGTCACTATTTCACACCAGACCACCTCAAATGAACTATCTTTCACATGTTTATCATCTTGATATACTACTTTCTTTGGCTGCAACTAATCAGATATCAACAGTACTCCTCCCCTGTTCTATCTTCTCCATCTTGCCTGAAAATACTGTACTCATCACATTCCATTCTAGTGACCACATCTTCTGCTGACAGCCAAGTTTCACTAATGCCTATGACTTTTGGTGAGATTGCACTGACTAATGCCAAAAATTCTTACCTCTTATTTCTAATGCTTCTTACATTAGTAAACAAAAATTGCAGATTCCCTTTAGTTCTTATACCAGCTTTAGAAAATATGCATATCACTAATTTCAGTAGTCCCATGCCGATTTTTATCCACTCTATTCTGCAATTTATTCCGCGAATAAAGATCAACAAATATACAATCACTGCTTAAGTTTCTCCCTCTTATACTCAACCTTTTCGATTTTACTTTACCTGTCCAATTACTTCAATTTGTTCAGAAAACAGTAACTTCTTCAATCGCTAATGACCTTCCATGTTCAGATGCAACCCATCTCTTGCATACAGCTGTCTTTTGCCTTCAAAATACACTCCAGACATCAACAAATTCCAGACTTCTTTTTTTTTGCACATTTTTGCAATCATACCATTCATTATCATTGCTCATCTACCTAACTCATAATTGTCAAAATGAGGCAGCACACACACTATCCTCCCATTGACACTTTTCTTCTTCACGATATCTAACAATGTTGTTAAATCTTTTGCTACCTGATTTATACTACCACTCAGGTCATTTGTATCCACCATAACTTTCATCTTTTCTGCATCATGCCCTCTCTTTATTGCTAAAGCCATTCTCTCTCTCAATAGTTCCACCAGCTAAGCACTTCTCAGGTATACTACTTTCCATACCCTTAATCATAGAATCACCATATATTTTACCACTCATAACTTCATTCAAGTCAAAACAAGTGTCACTCACGGCCTCAATTTTTTAAGCTATTCAGCATGACTCTCCCTGTTTCATTACTCAACTCTCTTTTATTTACTCCCTCACTCTCACAACATCTCGTTTTTTCTAGACCTCTTGTGCATTCATTCTGTTGACCCCCAATCACTCCCATACTCTTTATTACTTCATTAATCACCAAAGACTCTCCCATACTTAATCCTCTTCTAGTTACTTAAGCTAAAGTAATCTCCATAGTACTATTTCTCTATTCAACACATTTAACTCAGTTTTAATTTTCAGAACCAATTCCTCTTGCAGAAGATGAACGTCACTTTTCATTTTCACGAACTCTACCTAAGTTCTTCTGCTACGGTCCCGATGTCCGCTTCCATTCCTAACTGCTCCAGCCTATCCCGACTCTTCTTGCATACGTCGACATTTTCATTCTTCTCATTTAGCCAAACAGTTGACAGATCCTTCACATTCTTCGACGCATACATATAGCAGTTTCCACAATACGTCCATTGTGAAAAACCCAGTGCAGAGGCAGACTTTCTTATAGAAGTCCTCCGAGCTGCTGACGTGTCTTTTGTTGGACACCATCTTTAGACGCTGAAGTAGTGAAACAAACAGCAGTGAAAACACAAAAGTTGTATCCAACAACTTTCATCTAACTTAATCAAATTGCAGCACAATTTGCGACAAAGCCACACTATACCTTAATTTAAAAACACGTTTTCTAGCATAACACGACCACCACATTCACTAGCGACATTAGTGTCCCCAAAATAGGATTAAACTAAGTATTTTCTTGGTATCTTTCACACATTATCAGCAATGCCTACCTACACCAAATGACTACCAACTGTCTTCAAGATATGATAATTCTCATTTCATTTCTTTTCGAGAAGTAATGACATATAAAAAATGAAGAGGAGGAGGTGATTCCATGTGTTTGCAGTTGTGCAGTAAAGGGATGGTGGGCAGTCGCTGCTCTTGTATTGACAGGTACAACAGAAAGTGAAGAAATGATGGTTGTTAATTCTATGGAGCAGTGATGATGGATGTATCTGTAGAATAGACACAATGCTGAAGCACTGCATCTGTGAGATAGGTGTTGAATTGAGTTTGTAAGAGGACTCATCTATGAGCCTAATTGCTTGCCTCTGAGCACTATCATTTTAAGGGAAGTTTTAGGTGCACAACCCTAACCATGTGATTGGAATTCTAAGCATGGGTAGATTTAGGATTTGTATATAGTTAAAAGTTGATTGGGTGTAAAATAACATCTTCAGTGCCTAATATTTTAGGTGCTGAGGAGGATTTTGATGTTGATTATACCAGGGAAGACTGCTGCAACACCAGTTCAAGCAGAGAGATCTGATCTTGTCTGGTGATCTGTTTATTATTGAGGATAAGGGGAGATGAACTGAGTTTTCCTTTGTTAGAGAAAAGGCAAGACTGTATTTTGGTGGCAATTGTGTATACATGACAAGATTGTCCTTGGTCCCACTGAAGGATAGTAAATAGATCAGTTTTAAAGCACTAGTTGTAGAAAATCTCATAGCCTGGATCCAGAGTACTGCATGGACAATCAAATGATGAGTTTTATTGTTTGCAAAGCTATGGATAGGATTAGTGATGAATGTGAGTAGCTCATTTATGTACATTTAGGTGATAGGACAAAGCCTTCAAACACTCCAGCATTGGTGGCAAGCTCTAAAAGAGAGCCATCTACCATGACTCACAAAGAACGACCAGAGAGAGAGAGAGAGAGAGAAAGAAAGAAAGAAAAAAAACCAGATGTCCAACAATAGATCATGGTAGTACATCTGGACCACTGCATGCTGATCAGGTTAGAATTGATAAAGAGGGTCCAGAGGTGAGTGATGAAGATATTATGATAGGTTTATGGAATACTCCATATGAAAAGAGATGGAAGCTCTGTGGACATTTAGCTGATAGGCAAAAAAAGAGTAGACATGATAGAAGCATATAAGTTATTAAAGGGATCTAACAGGTTTGACACTGAAGACTTTTAAGTACATGTCAGGCTCGGAGAGAACAAGAGGATCACTCTTGGAAGTTTTATGAGAGTGTGATTAGCAAGTGTGTTAGGACTAGAATTTTTGCTTTATGTATGGTGAATGAGTTCAGTAAGAGATATTGTTATTCTACAGGCACCTGCATGGAGTATAAAGACTCGTCACAGGAGATTCAAACTATTCACACAATACCAGTCATATTTTTCCTTGAACATATTAACAGGCAAAGCACAGCTGACTCTGGAAATCCATTCCATTCATTTACCACTATGCAAGCCAAAAGCCAAAAAAATCTAGTTCTTACATCCCCTAATAACCACACTTGCTCTACTTTCAGGGATGACCTCTAGTTTTCCTCCCCCTAGCTAAGTGCTGAAGCATTTTGCCTATATTAATGCTATGTAATCCTTGAAGTAACTTAAATGTTGTTATCATATCCCCTCTTTTTCTGTCTATCAGCTTACACAACCCACAAACTCTCATAAGGAGCATCCCACAAATGACTCACTATCTTGGTCACTCACTTCTGTATCCTCTCCACAACTTCCTCATTCCCAAGAATCCCAGACCTGCATGCAGTAATCCAGATGAAGATGTATCAAGACGTTATAAAGAAGAATAGAAATTTTCTTATCTCTACTTGTTATCATATTCTTAAAATAGACGAGTAATCCTGTAGGCCATCTTGGCAACATTAGCAGCATGCCATCTGGATTACTGCATCCAAATCGCTTCATCTATTTCTTGGAGTACAGTTCTCACTGAGATACCATAGATTGTAATTTTTGTATCCTAAAGTGTGTAACTTTATATTTCTCTAGATTAAAATGATAATTGCTATATGATAATGCCATACTGACAATATCAAATATAAATTAAAATACAAATTTTACTTAAAACTAAATAACACAATCTATCACACATCCCCTATAAAATAAAAAATATATATAATGAATTATCAACTGAATTATAAAAAAGACATCCTTGGCCAGTGCCTACTAATCACCAACAACTTATATAATGCTCCTCCTCCCATAGCCAACCCGAATGATAAGTATTGTGTGAGTAATAGAGTTGATCTCCCATAATAAGTCTCTGACTCCGTGGAGATGCCTAAGAAATAATAATTATTATTATAGATATAATTTTCTTAATCTCCATGGAGTCAGAGGACTAAAAGAAGGTCAGTGCTACTCAATACAAAGTCTATCGATGCAGTCCTTCAATTTAACAACCGGTTACACTTTCACCATCCTCTCAGGCAATTCTTTCCATGCTACCACCCCCCCCATGCAAAAAAAAAAAAATCTTATCCTATTACTCAATACTTCCTTGTGTATAATTTTCAGGGATGGCCCCATATCCTTGTTCCTTCCCCTTTCTACAATATGAAAAATCTCCTTAGTATTAATTTGATAATAACCATTCAACAGTTAAATTTCTCAATCATACCCCTCTCCCTTTTTGCCTTCTCACAGAGTCTCATCATGGAAGGATGAATGCAAATTCTATCATACCATTCCATAAACTCATTGACCATTCTCTCTCCCACCACTCTATCAGGCAATGCATTACATGGTTCAACCACCCTCCATGCAAAGAAACCACTCCTCACCCTCTTGCTCACTGTTTCCTTTTGTAACTTCCAGGAATGGCCCATTGTCATCACTCCTTCCTGCTGTTCAACCAAGCAAAAGAAAGAATCCCCCAGTGTCAACCCTGTAACCACCTCTCAACAGTTTAAAAGTCTCAATCATTGGTGCACCCAGGGAGGGGGCCAAGGGGCCCTGGCCCCCTCCAAAAGAAAAAGGAAACAACACTAGAAAAATTTCTAAAAATCTTTCCCTAATTAAAATTCTTTTTTTTTTTTTTTAAATTTATGTTGTGTCGTGTCTTCTATTTCTATGCTACTTATGAATTAGTGGTCACATAAGGTGGGAATACCCTATAGCGCTCTGGAATCCTGGCCGCTGTGAATGAAGTAGTGCTCAGGTGCTACTTTGTTTGCCCGAGTCAGGCCAGAGGAGATCACCGGTATCATGTATTGGTGATCACTACAGATGCTCAATCAGATTTGCCCCATGCCCCCCCCCCCAAAAAAAATTAAATCTTGAGTACTTGGCCCCTTCCAAGATTAAATCCTGAGTGCGCCACTGGTCTCAATCATATCACCTCTCCTTCTATCCATCAAACTCTGCAGTCCACATTCCCTCAGCCGATCTCATAACTAACATTATATAATCCTCGAACTGTCTTTGTTATCCACCTTTGTACCCTTTCCACAGTTAATTTATCCCCTTCAAATCCTGGGAAACAAATTTGAGAACAATAGTCTAAGTGTGGTCTGATCAGGGTCTTATACAACGGAATGATAACTCTTATCTCTGCAGAGCAGCGTCCTTCTCATTATTGCAGCAATCCTGTGTTACCGTCACCACCTTTGCAATATGTCCCCTGAATTTCAGGTTTCTATCAATAATCAATCTCAGATCTCTTGTCTCCCCCTACTTCCTCCAGTATAGCTCCTCCAATAGAGTATGCAGCATCCCATCAGTGTGTCCCAAACCTCAAGACCTTACATTTTGCTGCATTAAACCGACACCCCCATTCATTTACCTATCTGTCTAGCTTATTCAAATCCTATTGCAGGACTACCACATCTGCACTATTAATAATAACCCTTCCCAGCTTCACATCATCCACAAACAACTAAATATCCCCTCTGCAATCCACTGACAATGTCATTGATATAAAGGTTGAACAATATGGTCCCAGTACTCAGCCCTGTGGGACCCTCTGCCTCCTTGAAACTGCCCCACCATACACAACTCTCTGATACCTATCAGACAGCCAATACTGAATCCAGTTGACCAACCTGACATCCAAACCCATGTGCTGCAACTTAGATATCAGCTTATCATGTGGCACCCTGTCAAATGCCTTCACTAATTCCAAGAAAATGGCAGTCTATGCCTTTCCCTCATCTGCTCTTGTAACTTTATTATAAAAGGCTAGTATATTACTAAAACAAGAACACCCCTTCACAAATCCATGCTGACTCTCAGAGATAACATTACCTTCATCTGCCCAATGTTGTATATGGTCCCTAACTAATTTCTCCAAGATCTTAACAACTACTGATGACACACAAACTGGCCTATAATTAAACACTTCCAGTCTGCTACCGCCCTTATGCAATGGCACTATTTTACCTTCCTTGAATTCCCTGGGCACCGTTCCCATAGCCAGACTTTCACTGAAAAGCCAGGTCAAAAGAGCTGTCAGTTCTTTAGCACATTCTCTCAAAACTCGTGGTGAAATACCATCCGGTCCCACAGCTTTACTAACATCCAAAGTACTCAGTATTTGAAACACACTCTCCTCCTGCACCTCTAAACCTCAAACCTGCCCTAGCCCTCTAGTATCAAAATTTACTTCTCCAGGATGAAATACACCAATAATCTGTTCATTGAACAATTCCACTATGTCCTCTGAATCAGTCACTCTATTCCAATTTTTATCCCACAGTGTCATTCTTCCACAATCATTTCTTCTCCTACTGGCCACATAGCTAAAAAATTCCCTAGGATTTTCTTTGGATCTTAGTGTCAATCTCTTCTCATATTCCAGTTTCACCTTCCTTACCATACTAGTCACTCTTCTGGCCTGCGTCTTATATTCTTCATGCACCTGCTCTTCACCTGTCTCTTCCATAGCCTCTTTTTCACATGCAGTTCCTGTTTAATATTGTTTGTCACCCACTTTACACCAAATTGTGTCCTCTTCTTCACTTGTGGAATACTGCTTACTATTACTGCCAACAAATATTCCTTCACAATTTCCCAAGCACTAATGATATTCTGGCCTTCCAATTGCTTCCTCCATGAAACTTCATCAAGTTGATGTTTAAGACTATTATAATCACCTGCCTTATAATTCTACATATATTCCTGTCTCTCTTTGATACTCCTGCATGTCTATTCATCTTCCAAGTCAAAACCACATGGTCACTCTCTCCAACTGGTGGGAGATGTCATCTCAGTTATTATCAACTCTTCTGATGCTATGACCAAATCCAAAACTCTTGAACCTCTTGTTCCCTCTATTACATGTTGCCTAAGACATTTGCCCCTCAAGAATTCTAGAAATTCCATTCCCTTATTGCTACATGCATCTTCCTTGACCCAATTTATACTGCTGTAGTTAAAATCTCCCATAACAGTCATTCTTCTTGCACTTGCCAAGCTAAACTATGTAAACATCTCCTGGTCCCCACCGTCTCTGCTCCTTGGTTTGTAGCAACACCCCACTAAATATCCCATCTTGTTTATCTCTACTCCACATCATATGCTTTCAAAATCATTAGTGTCACTGCCTTCCAAAGCCTCCACTCTTGGAGGACATAAGTTGTCACTTATCATAAGGAGTACTCCACCACCACGCTTTCCTTCCTATCCTGCCGAAAAAAGCTGTGCCCTTCTATTTTTATTCCTGTTATTAAATCCTCTTCTGTCAACCACGTCTCAGTGATCGCAATAATCTTTGGCCAGGCTGATGCTATCACACTACTAATTCCTCTCCTTTATTCCAGATACTCCTGGCATTAGTATAAAGCATAAAAATACCACTATTTCTATACTGCATTATCCCCTCTAGACTCCACTGGGCTTGTTCCTTGATTGCTCCCATGCATCCCTCACTCTTTCTCTCTCTCCTCTGACACTTTTTCTCTTTGTTCCCCTACTTACCCACCTTCCTGACATCACACTATCCCTGGTTCCAGTGCTCCCTCACATTCTTCTCATTCCTCTCCTTTACTCTTTCCATTCTCTCCTCTTCTATCATTTCCTCTCTTCTACTGTTCCCATTCTCTCCTCTTATAAGATGAATTTTTAAACAGAAGTAATATAAAGTTTGCAGAGTCAAAATTGCCAGGTAATATTCTACAAGCATTTATTCCGTAGAGCTTTCCCCAATTTCTCATCATCTAATTACTGATATGTACCTCAGGGAGGAATGTATTGGATATTATTTTAGTAACATGATTAACTTGGTTCTAGTTTTCTATCATTGCAATGAACTTCATTACTTCTTTTTTTGAATAAATGTTTATTATTATGATTATTTTCTTGATCCCTATGGAGTCACAGTACTTATTGTGGAAGGTCAACTCTATTCAGTACAAAGCCTATCATACCACGCCTTCATTTCATCAACTAGTTACACTTACGCCATCCATTCATTCCATGTCCCCATCTCTCTCCATGCAAAAAAAAAAAAAAAAAAAAAAAAAAAAAAAAAACATATTTCTTACCCTTTTACTCACTACTTCCTTTTGCAATTTTTAGGGATGGCACCTTATCCTTGTTCCTTCCCCTTATTCTACCCTATGAAAAAAAGCACCCCAGTATTAATTTGATAATAAGCATTCAACAGCTTAAATTTCTCGATCATACCCCCCCCCCTTTTTTTTTGCCTGTTCTTCACCACACTATGCAGCCTATCTTCATAATCAACACTGTACAGTATTGATTTCCCATTTTTTGTTATCCATCTCCATACCCTCTCTCTCTATGTTCACTGGGCATCTACAGATGCCGTATGGTCACTCCAATGCTTGATGATGTTCCACACCAGGCCTCGCCATGTAGTCCTGTTGTTTGCTTTTCTGGCAGCCTCAACTCTCTGAAGATCAGTCACTCCACACACGCCATCCATCCATCTCATTGATGGTCTACCCCTGCCTCTTTCACAATCACAATTACTGTTCTGAGAAGTCCTCCTTCCATCCTTTCTATGTGTCCAAAATATTTTAACTTTCTTCTGTCAATATCCTTAAGGAGCTTAAAGTTCTACTAATCTTTTCTAACACCCATTCATTTGTACGCCTTTCAGTTATGATATCCTCAACAGCCTTCTGTAACACCACATCTCAAAAGCAGATATCCGTTTTTTATCTGACTTCTTTAGGTTCCAAGTCTCGCATCCATAAGTCGCTGTTGGAAAAACAATTGCATCTAAAATCCTCAACTTTGTTCCCATGGAGATAGATCCATCCTTCCAGATTTTAGACAGGTCTCTGACTGTTGTTTTAGCCATTCCTAACCTTTTCCTGACATCTTCTGAACAGCAATTCTTCACATTAATAATGGATCCCAGGTACTCAAACTTGCTGACTTCCTCAATTTCTCCATTAAGATACATTTGTTTCTCAAGAGCTTCTCTGTTTGTTTTTCCTTTGAGAACCATGATCTGTGTCTTGCTAGAATTGAGTTGAAGTCCTCTGTTATTACTGATCTTGTTAACTTTGTCAAGAATTAGTCCTAGTTCTTCCATGTCATTACAAAGGAGTACTGTATCATCAGCGTACCTCAGATTACTGATCAATCTACCTCCTATCGTAATTCCTGTCCTGAGCTCATCCAATGCTTCACGCATGATGTCCTCTGCATATATACTAAACAAGTGAGGAGAAAGTAAACATCCTTGTCTAACTCCTTTTCCAACTTGAAGCCAGTCAGTCAATCCAACATCTGTTCTTACTGTGGCTTCTTGCTCCTTATACAAGTTGGCTATCAACCTGATAGTGTGTTGAGGAAAACCCATTCTTTTCATTACTTCCCACAGTTTCACATGCTCAACACAGTCAAAAGCTCTGGTAATGTGTTTCTTAGACTACTCTAAGAAACACATTACCAGAGGGAGTCTGAATTCTTTATATTTTTCTATGATCTGTCTAAGGCAAAGGATCTGATCTCTGGTGCCCCTACCTTTCCTAAAACCTGCTTGTTCCTCGGGCATCTCTGCCTCAACTTTGGCCTCAATCCTATTTAGCATGATCTTTAATAAAATTTTGCTTGCATGAGATATCAAACTAATAGTTCTATAATTCTTGCATGGCTTCATATCACCTTTCTTGTGTAGTGGTATGAAAACTGACTTCTTCCAGTCTCTAGGCCATGATCCTGTCTCCCATATCCTTGTAATCAATCTATGAAACTATCCATACCCTCTCCAAGGTTATTTCATCTGCTCTGAATACAGGGTACATCTGAGTACATAAATCAAGATGTTGTCTGATCAAAGCTTTATACAATGGAACCATGACCCTTGTAGCAAATATCCTCCTCAACATTGCAGCAGTTCTCTGCAATGTCTTCATAACCTTTGCAATATATCCTCTGCACTTCAAATTTCTAACTATAATCATCCTGAGATCCCTTGCTTCCTCCACTTCTTCCATTATAACTCCACCAAATGAGAATGAAGCATCCCATTGGATCACAAATTTTGAAATCTTATATTTAGTCTGTCATCCACATCCATTTGTACACATTTCAAGCTTATTCAAATCTGGAAGAACCCGAACATCAGCACTATTATTAATAACCCTCCCTCTTCATTTTGGAAAAGGCATTTGATAGTCTCAAGAAAAGAGAGATGAAGAAGCATGAGGAAGAAAATCTTGTACAAGACATATGACAGTAGAAAAACAAGGGTGTGATTTGAAGCAAGAACTACTGAGACATTTCTAGTAAAAGTGAGGATTTATTAAGGTTAAACTTTGAGCCCCTTCTTATTTGAATGTGTTAATAGAAATGTAAGAACTGAATCACCCTGGACAATGGTGTTTGCTGGTGATGTGGTGATTTGCACAAAATGTGAACAGGAAACAGAAGAAAGACTTGGATGATATTGGCTTGAGGATCAGTAGAACTAAGAGTACACCTTGTGGTGAAGAAGTAGGGAGTATAACATTACAGAGCACAGACATGCCACATGTGTCTTGGCTCACATATCTAGGATCATATGTCCAAAGTGATAGATACATGGAACACAATAAGAGAATCCAAAATGTCTAGCAAGTCAACAGAAAAGATCTACAAAATAGTAGTAAGACTAGTACTGATGTATAGCAGTGAGATCTGGCAGATGACCAGGAGATGGGGGAAGAGAACGGATGCAGCTGAAATGAGAATGCTGAGACCTGTAAGTAGTATAATAAGATTAGATAAGATCAGAACCTCACTGATCCAGAGTGGTAACTGAAGTATCTCTAAAGATTAAGCAATCATATACCCTTGATAGGCTAAGGAGGTCTGCTCATGTTATGTGGCAATACAAACACTACGTGAGAGGAAGAAGCGTGCCAGCATTGAAGTGACCAGGCAAAAAGAGGAGACTTAAACGGTGATGGCTGGTTAGCTTCAGAGGGGACTTCCAAGACCTCGGACTACAATAAAACACGATCTTAGAGAGGACTAACTGAAGCAGTTGATCTGCTGCAGTGATCTCAGTTGAATGGGAAAGAGGCTGAAGAAGTGGTAGAAAATATCCTACAAATAATCCTACACCAGTCTAAAAAGGATTGGTGTTAGCATAAAAGTAATCCTACACCAGTCTGTAAAAAGACTGGTGTTAGCATAAAAGTAATCCTACACCAGTCTGTAAAAAGACTGGTGTTAGCATAAAAGTAATCCTACACCAGTCTGTAAAAAGACTGGTGTTAGCATAAAAGTAATCCTACACCAGTCTGTAAAAAGACTGGTGTTAGCATAAAAGTAATCCTACACCAGTCTGTAAAAGACTGGTGTTAGCATAATAATAATCCTACACCAGTCTGTAAAAAGACTGGTGTTAGCATTGTCACAGTCAGGGTATTTTGTCAACAAATGTGGTAATTTTTTCAAAAGCATGTAGGAGATGACAGAGCTACATAGTAATGAAACTGAGTTTTCTATGGTAATGTCATTCTTAGTTTGCATAAAGCAATGTAGTCATTTTTCTTTTCTTTTCTTCACTATTAGTCTTAGATAGTTGACAACTTTGTGGTCACTCTCTCTCTCTCTCCATTGGATGTATATATTACAGTATATATAATCAGATCTGTATTTCTATTAGGAAGATTACTGTGTCTAATTATTTCACAATACATGGTTAGCTCATTTTTATATTAAATATTAAAACTAATAAAAACAATATACCTACAGTTATAGTAGATTGCAACAT
>NW_028328078.1:0-15745 GCF_054136105.1 Typopeltis vanoorti
CATCTTCAGATTAATGTTAGTTATCTTCATGCTTCAAAAATGCCCCTTCTAGTAAGCAAGACATTGATGCAACATTACGCGAGTGTTAACCTTTAATATTTGTTTTTGAAATTTCTCCTATCTGAACTTTTTTGTACGAGTTTGTTTTTATATTCTGTTTGTTTGAATTAAAAGAAAGAGCACAATAGTTTCTGTAACTTATTATTACAGTACAGGGATATTATTATTATTATTATTGCCACATATGAGCCATTATAGTATTATTATTATTACTGTATATGCACTGTTCATCAGGGATTCAAGTTACATACAAATCTGATGTAAAGACGTTCTCAAGAACGTATCTTGTCTGTAACTTAGGGACTGTCTGTATTTTAGTAATAAGGTAACACTTTTTGACTACTTGTATATGGAAAATATGTGATTTCTGCATTACTTCAACCTTGGTATCTCTTCTGGGTCTGGCTCCCACTGATGAGACCTCAATAAAAGTCGAAACCGGTTTGAGTAGCAGCTCTTCCTGTAATGCTGTGCATTATAGGAAGGGCCACTGAGGTCTGATAAGACCTCAATAAACTCAAAACCGGTACAGGTAGTGGCCCCTCCCATAATGCATAACATTATATGTCTATAGGGATATATGTAATAATATGAAATATTGTTTAGAATAGTATATTTAACTAAAGAGATTACTTCAGACATAAGCTAGTTAGGAGTTGTTAAACACTCGTATAAATAAGAATTCAGAAAAAATGAATCGACTATCCCTAATTATTTTCAAAACAACATCTTTTACCTCCTAAAATCTCAACATGAAACTCATTGTTATCATCATCATTTTCTCTCTCTCTCTCTCTCTCTCTCCCTCCCTCCCTCCCACTCCATAAACTTATTCACTGTGACAGCACTCGCAATCAGGGTTCCAGAAATCCACTTGCCACAAGAAAGGTAATTTATGCTTGTTCTAAATATATTCAAAATATGAATAACTAACTCTTATTTAGAAGTATTTGGTCAAGTGTTAATAAACTATTTAATCACCATTCAAAAATACATTCAAAATATCTTGCATTATGGGATTCTAAGGCAACTGATGTGAAGTCATTAGCCTCTATATACAAGTAGTCCAGTCATGTAGTTACTTCATGCACAAACTTTGTTAGCTTACAAGTGGATAAAGGATGAAACCGAGAATATAATTTCATGGCATCTTTAATTTATAGTATAACCAAGTGAAAAAACTATTAACAGATAGCTTCAAATGAACTGCCCTCTGCATCCCTGTTGTCCCAATGTATTTTTTTCACTTGTTCTTCTTACAGCACTTCTAACAAACATTCTCATTAGTTTCACTCTCTTCCCACAAATCCTTCTCCACATGAAGCAAATCATTTTGCATGTGCTGCAGCAAACAAAATAACAGGTATTCATTGGTGCCATAGCAAAAGTGACAGCTTTTAAAACCAGGAAAAGAAACGACAATGGACCCTTACAAGCAAACAATCCCTCATATAAATAATAATCTAGATAACTGATCTTTTAGCTCCTAAAATCTCAGCATGAAACTCACTGTTATCATCATCATCATTCTCTCTCTCTCGATCTCTATATATATATATATATATATATATATATATAAAACTTATTCACTATCGCAGCACTCACAAACAGGGCTCCAGAAATTCACTTGTCACATGAAAGGTAATTTTCAGCTTTGTTCTAAATGTATTCAAAATATATTATTTTTTTTGCATAATTAGTTTTTTTTTTTTTTTTTTTTTCAATTTAAAACATTATCATATTTGCTATTAAGTTATTTGATCATGTGTGGCTGCCAAAGAATTTATTGAAGAGATTTTATTTCAAACATTCCCTTTTAAAGAATCACAAAAAAACACTTGAAATTTTAGTTGCTGGTTTCTCTAAAAGTCAGAACAAACTAGTCACCCTGACTTTCTTCTGCTCTTCTTATCTCCTAAATGCAATCTTAATTTTCTTACTGTATGAAGATTATGAAAAATGAATAATTACCAACTCAATCTGCTGTATCATCTTCCCCTAACAATAACATAACAATTGATAACTTCTAAACATTTTTTCTTTTTATATTTATAAATATATGCTATTGAGCTCCAAAACAATGAGCCATCATTATGTGTTATTGTTATGGCATTACACTTAAAGCAAAACAATGAGCTTTTTCATATCTTGAATACGTTTAAATTACAGTAATCGTGTCCAATAAATGAACCAATAGATTATACGGGAATTGTGGTGAATGAAGTGGAGGTGAGTAGTCTATTGCAAAACCTCAATGTCAGTACATCTGTGGGATTGGATGGTATACCATCTCGTGTCGTACATGAAGCGGCTAAAGAATTGTCAGTGCCCTTGACCATTTTGGTTACTTTTAAGTCTAGGGTCTGCTTTAGTCCCAAGCGGGTGGAAAGAGGGAAAAATAGTTCCACTGCATAAAGGAGGTTCCAAGACTGCTATTGTAAATTAATGACCGATTAGCATATCAGGAATCGTTGTCAAGGTCTTGAAAAAATTAGTCAAGAGAAGAATACAGGACTGGATAGATGAAAATGGGATACTGTATGGGGGACAACATGGTTTTGTGAAGGGTAGATCATGCCTCAGTAACTTGCTCACGTTTTATAACACAGTGATGGCTGAACCTGGATAAGGGTAATGGGTTTACAGTGATTCTACTGGACCTTGACAAGGCCTTTGACAGGATACCACGTTACTCTAATCAATAAACTGGAGCAGATGGGGATGGATATAGGGTTGGTGAGATGGATAGAAGGATGGCTGATGGAGAGATACCAGAGAGTGGCTTATTCAGGAGTTGAGTCCAAAAGATGGCTTGTGACTAGTGGTGTGCCGCAGGGTTCTGTTCTTGGACCACTACTTTTCAATTTGTTCATTAACGATATAGGAAAGGATCTGAGAGGAAGTGTTCACTTGTTTGCTGATGATGCAAAGTTGGGTAGAGCAGTTCTGAGTGCACAGGATGTCAAAATTTTGCAGGATGATTTGGATAGTTTGGAGGACTAGGCTAGGGAAAATGGATGTCAATTTAATGTGGCAAAGTGTAAGGTTATGCATTTTGGAGTGAAAAGATTAAGAGCAGTATATCACATTGGTAGAACCATACTGAAGGAAATTGATGAGGTGAGGGATTTGGGAGTGTTGGTGGATAGGGAGTTGAAGTTTAGGGGGGCACGTTGCAAAAGTGGCCAAAACAGCTCATCGAATCACTTGGTTGCTGAAAAATACTTTAACAAGCAGAGACAAACAAGTTATTGTTCCTCTATATTGAGCTTTGATAAGACCCCATCTAGACTACTGTGCCCAGATATGGGTGCCAGGGTTTCTTCTTGATGGTGAGGAGGTGGAGAGGATCCAGAGACGAGTGACCAAGATGATAGCAGGTCTGTGGAATGAACCTTATGAGAACAGGCTGAAGATTTGTGGGTTGCAAAAATAGGTTGATAGGGGGAAAAGGGGTGATATGATTGAGACATTCAAATTACTGAAGGGTTTTTATAGGATTAATCCAGAAGATATTTTTGAGAATAGGATTATTGGTGGGAGGATTAGGGGTCATACATGGAAGCTGGGCAAGAGTGTGGTTAGCAGGGGTGTTAGAACTAGGTTTTTTACTTGGAGAGTCGTGAATGAGTGGAATAAGCTGCCAGATCTGTTGTGGGTGCTATGACAGTGAACGAGTTCAAGGCGAGGTATGATAGATACTGTGTGAATGTCGAATAGTTGCTCTTGACGTGATGTTAGGGCCTCCCTCGATGAGTCTGTCGACTCCTTGGAGTTGCCCGAGATAATAATAATAAAATAATTATAATTAAATCAATACTTTTAATTTTAATTGAATAGTACTGTGTATATATACAGTACGGGCTGACATAAGTAATGTCTTATTAAAAAAAAAAAAAAAACTTCCTTACAATATAATTTCATTAACAAAAGAAACCTGTAATTATAAACAAAAAAATAAAAAAATTGGCATAATTTAATTAAATATTATGGTACATATATTACTATCTCAGGAGTAGTGGTGAAAAGTCAGATAAAATCAGAGTTCAAGAATGTGTGGATGAAAATATGATAATTTGTAGAGAGCAGCATGGGTTTAAGAGGTCTTGTTTTACATGTTTACTCTATTTCTGTAATAGAGTGATGATAGAGTTGAATAAAGGCAATACCTACCCTGTAATATTCTTGGACTTTGCGAAAGCATTTAATAGGATACCACATGATAATCTGTTAAGTGGAACAAATTGGGGATAGAGAGGAGGATGGCTGGAAGACAGTCATCAAAGGATTGTGTATTCTGGGGTAGAATAAAAGATTAAGCAGGTGACCAGTGGTGTTCTGTTATGGATGCGCTACTGTCTGATCAGTTTCTTGACGATGCTTAGTTTAAGATGGTAACAGGAGGTACAGAAATCCTTCAAAATGATTTGAATAAACAGATATTATGTGCAAAGGAAAATGGTTTTTGCTTCAACGCGACAAAATACAGAGTTATGCACATTGGATTGAAAGGATCTCAAGCTATATATTATATTGATCAGGTTTTACTCGTGGAAAATGAAGGGAAGGAGCAGCTCAACAATGACAGAGAACTCAAATTATAGACCATATTGTAAAAATAAGCAAAACAGTGCAGCAGATCACTTGGATTGCTTAAACATGCTGACTAATAGTTGGGACAAAGAAATTATTCCTCTCTTTGAGGATTTAATAGGCCCACATCTTGACCACTTTGCTCAAATTTGGTTTGCCAGGATTTCTTGTGTGGAAGTGGCTTTAGGCAAGTCACTAAGATGGTTTCAGGCCTGTGGAACACTTTATATGAGGTTAGATTGAAGATTTGTGAGTTAGAAAAATTAGTTGACAGACAGAAGAGAGGAGATATGATAAAAATATATAAGCTGCTAAAAGGTTTCTTAGTGAGTGGATGTAGGGAAAAATTTTCAGTATATATCAGGAGGGGAAAGAACAAAAGGTTACCACTGAAAGCTGAGTAGAAACATCTGTAGAGATGTAATGTTTAGATTTTTTTGCTACAAGTGCGAGTCTTGATGCACTGTGGGAAGGAGATGTATGAGAGGTATAACAGTATATTGTGAATTGGTTCATGTGGGCATCCCATGATGATATCCAGTTAATAATAATAATCTATACATCTTAGTCATACAATACCTTTAACCATTAGTTGGATCACAATTGCAATACACTATTGTCCAAAGCTTATTTTCAGAAAAAGCTCATAATGTGAATTAGCTTAATTCAATTACATACTTGAACATTTTACATAATGAAAAGGCTTTTTAATAATGTTATTTAAAAAATGTTAAGTTTTTTAAATAACAGCATTTAAAATAAATATTGTAGTAAATAAATATATGTAGCAAATGATAAAAAAAAAAGACTAGTATCTACATATATTTTATTCATTCATGACATACCTAACTTTTTCTTAATTTTTTTTCAATATTTCTAGGCTATGTGTTCGTCTGCAAGTTTTTTCAAATTGTTGCAAATATCCAAAAATGTTTCTAATATTTTTATTGAAAAAAAAAAAAAAAATCCTTGTGTAAGTGGAGCTTCCAACTCACGTTGTTCAAGGGTCAATTGTACTCATATTTAATAATAGTGATGACAGCTGAGTTGGATAAGGGAAATGGCTACACCATATCACTGGAAAGTCTCTGAAAACTTGCATTGGAGAAGGTGAAAATTAACATGAAACTAGTGGCATGGATGGGAGACAGACTCCAGAGAGTTCTGTGTGGTGTAGAACCCAGAATGAGGGTGTCTTAGGGTCTGTTCTGGGGCCATTGCTGTTTGATTTATATATTAATGATGTAAGGAATAATTTGAGGAAGTAGCCATTCATTTGCTAATGATGCAAAACTAGGGAAGGCAATAGTTAATAAAGCTGATGAAGAGATCCTGGAGGATGATTTAAATAAACTGGCTTTGTGCACAAAGTATAGTGGTTTTCAGTTTAAAGTGTAAAGTGTAAAATTTTTTCATGTAGTACTATCATATCCTGTACACCCCTTGTGGGTACATGGCAGGAATTTGATGATGAAGTGTAAAGTAATGCACTTTGGGATGAAAGGATTACAGAACGTGTATTATATTGATGGTAATGAACTACAGGAAATTAATGAGGCTAAAAATTCATGGATAAGAATGACAGTTGAGGGTATATCACAAAAGTGGTCAAAAACAACTGAAAGGAATACCTGGATGAAGAACACATTGACACATAAATATAGGAATATTATCATCCCTCTTTATAAGGCTATGTTACATCCACACCTTGACTAATGTGGGCTGATTTGGTCTTGTGGGGTTTTTGGGGAATCAAGCTGTGATGGAGAGGATCTAGAGACAGCTTACCAAAACAGTAAAATTTTGTGGTATGCTCTATGAGGATAAACTTGATGGCATGTATATTGCAAAGTTGAACTGACACACATAAAAGAAGGGACATGGCAATTTATAGGTTAATAAAAGGATTCTATAAGAATGATATGAAAGAAATATTTCAGTACATGATGAGTAAGAAGAGAACAAGAGGTCACCACTGGAAGTTGTGTAAGAGTGCGAGGACTAGATTTACTGTTTCGAGAACAGTAAATAACGAATGGATTGCCAGAGGTGGTTGTCACTCGCACAGCTCCAGAAATGCAACTAAAATATACTAGCTACAAAACATTTTTACTCACCAAGGCAAGTAAAAATGTTTTGTAGCCAGTAAAAACATTTTTACTCACCCAAGGTGAGTAAAAATGTTTTTGTTATTAGTTAAATTTAACTAATTAACATAAAAATTTTATAATGATTATTTCATTAGTGTATAGGCTAGGCTACCTATACACTAATGAAAAAATGAAATAAACATCTGCATTGGTTTGTGTCATATAAGTCAATATTGATGTAGGCAATGACAGACAGACGATTCAACTTGTAAACGGACTACATAAACTTACAGCATCGATAAATACAGTACTGTAAATGTATTTTCTCTTCCTTATGATTTTCTTAATAACAATTTCTTTTCTCTAGCTTACTTTATTGCAAGAATATGGTATATAATACATATAACATACAAAATATGCCTTAATCAACTGTTTATGTTATTGGTAAGGCTTCCGTCAACAGCAAGCTATTAGTAGTTAAGTTTTTGGGGAGTTGGAAGTTATACACAGATTTTTGACTACACTGGGGGGTCAGTGCCCTCTAACTCCCTGTGTTGTTCAAGCTTCAACTGTACATTATTAAGGTAGGATCTACCTTTCACAAAGCCATGCTTATGACCATACAGTACTATGTTCCTATCCAATGATTCCTGAATTCTACTTTTAACCAACTTTACCAATACCTCAACTCTCACTTCAGAGCTGTTAATTAGTCTATAATTTACTATTTATGTAATGGACTCATCTTCCTGCTTTCCACAATGGAACCATGCTAGATTAAAAGAGTAAGACTTACAACAGTTATGTCCATACAAGGTAGAGATGCAAGGGGGAAATAGTGGCAGTGGTTTTGAGGCAGTCTAGTGTAAGATTGAGGTGAATAGAATGAAATACTTAGTCGGATATTGCTGTAGAAGTGTTAATTGGAAGGTAGTGACCATGAAATGTATAAGGAAATAGACAAAGGGGTGATTTTAATTACAGAAATATAGATTGGGATGACAAGATAGATACCAGAAATAAAGAAAATGAGTTTCAGTTTTTGAGGAACTACCTCAGATAGTATGTAACAGAGGATGTCATAAATGATGTGTAACTAACCATTTGGTCTGAGTAAACATGAAGTGACTACCTGGGTGGTCACCAGCCATGTGAGGATTTTTGTGAGAAAAGGATATATGTGGAACTATAATACTGATGATTATGAGACAGCTGGCAACTATAGCATGGAATGAGTTGGGTATTAAGGAGATCAATGTGGATTGGGTGATATTCAAGATTTATATAGTAAAAACAATGTCTAAATGTATTCCAAGGGTCAGAAGGTAAAATAAAGTAAGTGTGAAATGGATCAAGTGAAATACAGAGAAAGAAAGCATTACGGAGGCAACATAAGCTGAGTGGTAATAATCAATTTCATGAGGAGTACAAAGAACAGGCAGGGAGAGTGACTCGGTTGGTAAGATAGCAAAAGTGCAGTATGAGCAGCAGTTAGCTAATGAAGTGGGGAAAAAAATACTAGGAAGTTCTTTCGATATGTAGCCAGTAAAAATGCACAATTACGGTAGGATGATAATGGTTGGGCAAAATGAGATAAGAACTACTGCTGTGGAGGATATATTTGAGATATTTAATTAGCAGTTCATAAAAGGTCTTTCATCCTTGTGAATATGATATCATGAAGATTTTGATAGCAGTGGATGATGATGATGAGGAGGAGGAGGAGAGACTGACTGACTGAGCAAGTGGTATATCTGGAATTGAGCAAACTTGATGTTAATAATGCTCTGGGACTTGATATTGATACTGAATATTGATACATATTTTGAAGGAATCTGGTAGGGAGTTAACATATTTGTTTAATACAAGTCTTAGAATTGGGGGTCAAGTTTCAAAGGAGCGGAAGGAAGGCAAGATTGTACCGCTTCGTAAGGGAGGTGACAGAACTCAAACATCAAATTATAGGTTAATTTGTGTGTCTGGTATTGTGGTTAAAGTGTGGAAGAGGCTGGTGAGAACCAGGATCCAGAATTGGATTGATAACAGTGGTATTATCTTTGATGAACGGCATGAATTTGCTAAACGGATGTCATGTTTTAGTAATCTACTTCCTTAATACAATAATGTGAAAGCTGCATTAGATGAGGGAGACGGATACACAGTAGTATAATTACATTTTACAAAGGCTTTTGATAGATTACTGCATGATAAGTTGGATATTGGAATAGTGCAATGGATTGGAGATAGGCTCATAGATGTAAGCAAGTTGTGTATGGGAGAGCAATATCCCAGAAGAGGAAAGATCTTGGGGTGATAGTGGATAAGGATCTAAAATTTAGAGGACATGTTGCCAAAACTGTGAGGACAACACAACAAATTCTTGCCATGATGCAGAAGACACTTATAGAAGTAATGAGATTCCGGATCCATTGTATAAGGCCGTGATTAGGCCACATATGGACTGTTGTGCACAGATTTGGTCATCTGGTTTTCAAAAGGATGAAGAGATATTGGAAACAGTCCAGAGGTGATTGGCCAAGGTAGTTTCTGATCTCTGGAATGTTGAATATGAAGAAATTTGAGAAGTTGCAATTCACAGTCTGGTGGATAGGATGAAGAGGGCTGATATGATAGACACATACAAGATAGTAAGGGGTTGTTGTAAGATTAACAGTGAAGAGGTTTTTCATAAAATGGTGGGAGATCAGGGGAGAACAAGAGTTCATCCCTGGAAGCTATAAGAAGGGTGTGAACAAGGGAGTGAGAGGCAAGTTTTTTGCATAGAGAGTTATAAATGATTGGAATGCATTACCCGACACTTGGTCTGAAGAAATTTGAATATGTTTAAGCATTAGTATGATTAGCTGTGTGTATGATAAGGGGCACTCCTACACTAGTCTTTGAATCCATGGGGGTCTTATGATAATAATAACTTGGTCAGAAGCACTGCGAGTTCTCTTGATCATTCTTGTCATACTGGGCTGATATGCTATCAATCCCACTGTATTCACATTGATATTTTTAAATATGCTGAGCACCTCCTGTTCATATGTGTCATTTCTCGCATCAGCAACTGCAAGTATCTCCAACTTGAGGATACATCAAGTTGGAGATAGTTGCTGATAAATTTCTTTTCTCTTCTCACATTGTATTACATTATGAATAAACTACGATGATGGGTGGAACCATCTTACATAGAAGTATTACAGGCATATAAAAATGTTTCAAGGAAATTAACAAAATAGTATGGCTAATAATAATGAGAAGCACCTGCTGGATTTTTTAGTAAAATAGATTAGTTGCCACTTGCAGTGTATTCCAATATGAAAATGGGTAATAAATTGATAGAGTGAAAACACATCAACATATGAAAAGTCCTAATGATTATGATTTTTTTGAAAGGGATGTCTTCAGACTGGCGAAATATGTAAGAGCATATAGGAAGTGTTTATCATTGAGTTTTGAGCAGGGTAAAACTGAATGTCACACTGGGGGGGGGAGTACGAAAGTTAAAATCACTGCATAGCAGTTATCAGTAAAGTGAACTGTAGAATAAAATATACAAATATTATTGGAGAAATGAATGAGTTCACAAACAAGAACCAATCCTTAAAGACCCAGTGGAAACATTTCAAAAATAACACTGACTGACTGAGCTAGGATAGTGTACAGTAACGATGAATTAAAAGAAAAAGAAGAAAAACTTCTTTTATTCTTCTTTTATCAATAAGTCAGCATGTGTTATTAGAAAACACAGATAAAAAAATTAAATTTATTAAAGCCAAAAAAAAGTGTAAAAAATAGCTAAGCCAAAGTCATGGAAGATATTAAGAATGATACAGAAGATAAATATCATGAAAATGGCAAAATGTTCTGATATACCAAGCAAGCCTAGAAATGGAGCAAAAACAGCTGTGTAAAAGCAATCGGAGATCACAGAAATGACAAAAAATAACTAAAGGACATCTTGAAATATCAAGTAAAACATCCTAGAGAAAGCAGTCATGAGTACATGTTAGAGGAAAAGATTTCTACTTTAACAGATAGTTGAGAAATTATGGCAATTAAATACTCTAAGATCTGTATTTCAGCTTTGTAGACTTAGGAAGAGCTTTTTTTTAAAAAAAAAAAAAAAAAAAAAAAATACTCATCCCATATGCGAGAGGTCAAAGGACCTATAAGAACATCAGTGCCGTGTCTGGGGGTTCAAGTGATGAGTTAAAGTTGGACATGTTTCTTCCTGTGGTAGGCTGTTCCAAAGGACAGAATTAGATTAGATTAGAATGCTTAAGGGTCAAAGCTGTATAACTGAGAGGAGACCTCCACATAGCCTTTAAATGAATGCGGAGAAACGACCAGGGCTTCTGACCTAATGTCCAATCCTCACCTTCTCGTGGTGCACCCTGTTGGGTATCTACTTGGATACTGAACGAACGAGGATGGGCTGGCAATTTGGGATTTAGCCGACCAAACTGTATTCTTATTGGTTAAACCAAAATAAAAAATGATGGTACGACATGACAAAATTTCATACCGGCTGGGGTGCTGCCCAGTTAAACAAGGTCCCCATTGTTTTCGCCAGGGAACCAGAGCGAACAGCGAAAAGTCAGCTACTGGAACAAATCTGAAAACAAACCCCAACTCAACATCACCAGAGTTAAAGATCGGTACTATCAACATAAGAAGCCTGAAAGGCAAAGAAATGGAACTAGCTGAGGAATTTGATAAGTACCAGATCGACATAATAGGGGTGACTGAAACAAAAAAGACAAAAACTGGTGAGATCTTTCTGAGCAATAAATATAAAATGTTACATTCAGGCAATGACAATCAAGGAAAAGAAGAAGTAGCCATAGTATTCAACACAAAATACGAGGCTAATCTTCTTGAATGGCAGTCACTCTCAAGTAGAGTAATGTGGGCAAATATGAGAATGGGGAACTGGACAATGAGACTTATTTGTGCCTATGGTCCCACAGAAGGTTCTACTAAGGTAGAAGTGGAGGAATTTATTGAGGCTTTAGAAAAAGCAACTGACACAATGAAAAAGGAAAAGTTGGTCCTTGTTGGGGATCTAAATAGCAGAGTAGGAAATGATTGTGTGACATACAAAAATATTTTGGGAAAATTTGGAGAAAAGAGCAAAGCTAATAATAATGGCAAATATCTGTTGGATTTCTGCTCAGGACATGGACTGGTTATTACTAACACTGTTCCAACATAAAAATGTGAACAAATTCACATGGAGAGAAGAGGCAAGGAATAAGAAAAGTCTCATTGACTATGTTATTGTTGATAGTGATGTTTTCTTCCTGGTGCAGGACACCAGAGTCTACAGAGGATTTGAAATTGGAAGTGATCATTATTTAGTCTTGAGCAGGATAAAATTGAATTTCATATTGAAAAGAATAACATATAAGAAAGTTATAAAGCGAATAAAAGTTGAGCAGTTCTCAGATCTGTAGACTAAAATACACAAAGATTATTCAAGAAAAAATGAAAGAGTCTTAGAACAGGAATCAAACCTTGGAGATTCAGTGGCAAACTCTGAAGAAAACATTGATTGATTCTGCCAGAGAGGCATGTGGTGAGTTTGTCTACAAGGATAAAAAAATCAGAACTGCCTGGTGGACACGAAGTTAAAGAGGCAGTGAAGGAAAAGAAGAAAGCATATCAAAAGTTCCTGTCAAATAAGTCAGCTTGTGCTCTTAGAGAATAAAGAGACAAATGCAAGAATGCTAAACACTGTGTAAAACTAGCTAAACAAAAGTCATGGGAGGACTTTGGCAAGAATATAGAAAATAAATATCAAGAAGGTGGCAAAATATTCTGGAGGTTGTTGAAGAAGCTTAGGAATGGAGGAAAGAGTGCTGCAAAAGGAGTTAGAGATGATAAAGGTGACATGAAAATGGGAGAAAAAGCTAACCTTGAAGTATTGAGTAATTACTCTGAAAAACTGCTAAATGAAACAAGCAGTGATGACAGCATAGGGTTAAAAACATTGATTAGGCATGCAGTCAGGAATACATATCCATACTTGAAGTAGAAAAAGCCATCAAAAGCTTGAAATGTGAGAAGGCAGCAGTAGTAGATGATATTCGACCAGAAATGCTGAAGTATGGTGGTATAAAGAGTCTTACAGTGGCTGCATAGTTCAGAAAGCCTGAACAGAGGGACGAATTCCCGATGATTGAAGTAGAGCTCTCATAGTATACCCATATATAAAAAGGGAAATAAAACTGAATGTGAGAATTACAGAGGTATTTCCCTACTGAGTGTTCCTGGCAAGATCTATGCAAGTATACTTGAGAAACGGTTGAGAAGAATTGTGGAAGAAAAGCTTGGTGAAGAACAAGCTGGATTCAGGCCAAATAGAGGCTGTCAGAATCAGATCTTCACTTTACGACAAATAGTCGAGAAAGCATGGGAATATAACAGAGATCTCTATTTAAGTTTTGTCGATTTGGAAATGGCATATGACAAGGTGCCAAGAGAGAAACTATTCAATATGCTACAGTTATATGGTATCAATGGGGCATTATATCAAGCAATACTTAGTCTTTATTTGAGTTGTAAGTCAGCAGTTAGAATTGAAGGAGGTACAGGAAGATGGTTTAATGTTAAATCTGCTGTGAGACAAGGATGTACATTATCCCCTCTGTTATTCATTATCTATATAGATCACATTATGAAGGAAAGTGGTATTAAACATGATATCAAAATTGGAGATGTTAATGTCAGCTCTTTGCTTTATGCAGATGATGTTATACTTCTAAATAAATCTGCTACAAGTCTGCAAGATTCTCTGACTAAATTGAATAGCTGTTGTAATAGATATGGTATGAAGGTCAGCAATAAAAAGACAAAGACAATGAAAATAGGTAGAATCATTGAAAATGTCTACTGCGTTGTGAACAGAGAACCTGTGGAACAAGTAAAACATTTCAGCTACTTATGCATGAATTTTAGTGAAGATGGTAAATTAAGTTTGGAAATAGACAACAGAATCAACAAAGCTAGTATGGTAGGAAGTCAATTGAATAAATTCATATGGAATAAGAGAGAAATCAGTCGGAACACTAAATTAGCTGTATACAAGACAGTGTTCGAACCAGTTTTAACTTATGGATCTGAGAGCTGGGTCAGAAGTAAAACACTTGACCAAAGACTAGAGACCGCAGATATGAGAGTTCTGAGAAAGATTATAGGCGTGAACTGATGGCATCAATGGCAATATCATATTAAAAACGAGGATATTAGGAAAGAACTTGACATTGTCAACATCCAGGAATGCGTTAGCAGAGCTAATGGTGGTATGTTCACTTAAACAGGTGGTATGGTCGCTTAAACAGAATGGGCAAAGAAAGATTAGCAAAACAAGTGTTCTCTGCCAGGTTTGCAGCAAAACGACCCAGAGGAAGACCAAGATATAGGTGGATTGATAAAGTACAAAGTGCCTTAGACGATAGAAATATAAGATCTGATGTCAAGATGTTGGAGTCTTGACAAGTAACAGACTGATTTGGAGGAAAATTGTAGATAGGAAGTTAGTAATGATGTAATTTGTTTCATGTAGTACTATCATATCCTGTACCCCCCTTGAGGGTACATGGAAGGAATTTGATGATGATGATAGAGGAAGAAAAAAAAGCATGTTCAGTGTTTTTGCAGTTGCACAGTAAAAGGGTGCGCTGTTGATGCTCCTGTATGAACAAGTGCAACAGAAAGTGGCAGAATGATGGTTGCCAGTTCAGTTGAATAACAACCAGTGAAATACCTGTAAAATAGACAAAGAGCTGAAATGCTGCCTGTGAGTTAGAGGTTGAAGAGAATCCGTAAGATAGGGTTCATCTATGAGCTGAATTGCTCTTCTCTGGACAGTGTCAAGAATTTTTAAAGGTTTTAGGTGCTTCACTCCAAACTTGTAAGTAGCATATTAATTATGGGTGGATTTTGGCTTTGTTTATCATTAAGAGTCAGTTGGGTGTAAAATAGCATTTTGAACAAAAGAGAATGCCTGGTTTTTTCAATGCCAAAGAACTTTTGTTGAGATGTGTTTATGCCATGAGAGGCTGAAGGTGAATGTTTAGTCTAAGCAGAGAGAGATCTGCTGAACTTTTATGGTGATTTGTGTATTACTGAGGGTAGAGGAATGTGAGCTGAGTTTCTTTTGTGAGAGAAGAGGCAAGACTGTGTTTAATGCACTAGTTATAATCTTGATTCTTGGGAGATCTGTGGTTTGTCATATGAGTAGGATGAAAGTAGAGAACAATTGCTTGCAAAGCTGTGGATAGAATTATTAGTGATTAAGAGTAGGTCATGTGAAAGAGAGTAAGTGATAGGACAAAGCCCTAAGTACTCCTGCATCGGTGGTGAAGCTTGAAGAGAGGAAGCCATCAACTATGACACAGTGTACAACCAGAGAGGAAGCCAGCAACCCAATTAGGATGGCAGTTTGTTTAGCAAGCCACAATGCTAGATACGATCAAAAGCTCTTGAAAATGTCAAGAGCAACTGCACAAGTTTTGCCAAACCTTTCCATTGGTGGGTGATTTAAGCTGAGGTTAGAAGGGGTCTTGAATGGCAAAATCTATATTGGTGGTCGCTGATTAACTTATGAACCTCTAGGTAGTAGAGAAGTTGGCTACTAATGACTTTCTTCATTATTTTGTAGAGGACTGAGGAGATGGCAATTGGTCAGTAGTTTGATGGTGAATTTCACTCTCCTTTTTTGGAATAGGATGGATGTGTGATTAGTTTCACAAGTTGGGATAAGTACCTGCTATGTATAATACAATGCAGAGGTGATACAGGATGGGTGTTAGCTCTGAAGCACAATGTTTGAGAACAAACAGAGAGAGATGCCATCAGGACCAGGAGATTTGTGCGTCCAACTTCTTTAGTAATTTTCTGATGTCTTTTTTTTTTTTGTCAATAAAGAACAGGATGCATACAGTGCTTGGATTCTGGTATATGGTAGGTCATGATTTCTCTTGGTCATC
>NW_028328079.1:0-25587 GCF_054136105.1 Typopeltis vanoorti
CCATTCTGGTCACCAAAAATTTAGAACATAATCATGAGTACTTACGAGTGAATGCAGACCTTTTCACCAGCGTGCTGATATTGGATTAGTTTTCCTCCTCCTCCTTTTGTACATCCTGGAGATCGCTTTGTAGGATGGAGGTGGATGAATCCGTGAGATCGATCTGTTGTGTCACCAACCCCTCCAACAAGAGATTTCTTAACACCAAAAATAAACAAAGTCCCTTGACTCTTCTTATTCATATTAAAATTTAAATCTATAGGCCTATTACTTTTTACGTAATCATGGCACTACTGTTTCGAAACTTTCACCTTACAAAACGAACTTGCGAAGAAAATATTCAGCATTCTTACTAAATTTGAGACTACCTTCATCTTTAGTTTTGATCGAAAATTTTTCTTTATTTATACTGGCTTGCTTGCTGATCGGTCACTAACTAACTAACATTAGCAAAACCGATGTCATTTCTTTCAGTTTTCAGTACAGAGGATATCGCCACCATTGTTGTAATGGGCTTGCAGGCAATTTTTATGATCGGTCATAAACAGCGGTATTCCCGTTCCCGAATGTTGAAAGGTTTGGATGTGTGAAAATTGACGATAATTGATGAATACTTTACCTTGTTTAAATAAAAATATGCCGCTTGGTCACTGGCATGTGCTACACAGATGTTAATAGGCGTTCTGGGTCTGAGCTTTTCGACATTTTTACGAATATTATTATTCTGCTCAGAATATTTCCACTATAAAATATGAAACCCGCTTAGAAAACTAAAATGACAAATTCCACGAGAACTTCTCGCGGAACAACGTTTGGTAAACTTTGATTTACTTCATGAGTTATTTAATCCCCTTTGTCGCGAGTTTCCTCGAGATGTGGCATTAAAAAACTGGTTTCGGAAAAGGTGGTACACGCTCAAGCACCCGAACTGTTCGCTGTGTTCGCTTCCACATCTTCTTGGCTTTGGGTGTTAGTGAATTGTTTGGTGGCGGTAACGTTTTCAAGGGTTTTATAAAGTCTTCTGGCCAACTCCTCGAGATCGGTGTGCCTATGGTTTTGATTTCCAGGCAATATTTGGCCATCTGTTGTCCTCGTTCATTCTATCTACGCGATTCTTTCCAGTTCTTTGAATAGCTTGTGTTCGCTTGCAGATATAGATTTTTATTTATCTTTACAAAATCGTACAGAATATATATAATGTTATAGATGTTTCAGTTGGCTGAAAGCAACCTGATTATTAACGAGAAAATATAAGTGAATCAATTATATATTTGCAGCTGATGATCAGAAATTTTTTGAGTGTCTTGCGCGCGCATCGACCTTAATAATAAAAGTAATTTCTGTGCAGTTTTGAGCGCTTTTTTCCCTATTGCGGGCACTTTAATGTCGAGGACTTTCTTTGTCTTTTCTCCGGAAAACTTTAGGTTTTTCGTCTCCCGTAAAATGAACAAAAACAACCGTAGATTAATAATAATAGTAATAATAAAAAAAAAAAAAAAAAAAAAAACGTTATATGGGATTCCGAAATGACTAAAAACAAGCCGTCAGGGGATGCAGCAGTGAGAGTGGGTGGGTGGGGGTGGGGGTGTCAGACTATCTTAATAACCCCTCTTTCACCTTGCAGCCACACAACTAAGTAAAAATAAAGTTCATGGTGAAAAAAAAGGGACTGGCACTTTCTCCAGGAAGAAACTCATCCGTAGTAATGATAAAAGATACGACAAGATTACCCTTCTCCCCGTCTACAAGCGGTAACTTTCTTCCACCTTGAACTAAGAGTCGTTAAGCTCTTGACTTTATATGTGGTGATGATGCATGCCATCTTTGTTAACACAAATTTAAGACTTTTTCTTGCAAGGAATCGCAGAATATTGCATGTAATGATGTGTTATTTTTTATGAAAAATGTCCGATCTTTTCAGTAATTAAGTCTCTCCTAACACTCGATCCTCAATGCATGAGGTTTACAAACAAACAAACAAACAAAAAAAATTGCGTGGTTCTTGCTTTTTTTTTTTTTTTTGGATGTCGAAAGCTCAAACCATAGACATGGGTGTAAGCAATACAGCTTTTCACTTTTCGCTGATTGTATTAAAACTGATGCTAAAATAAAAATACATAGCGCTTATTTCATGCACTGTTCTAAATCTACAACTATCGTAAAAAAACTCCCGATAATTTATGTATTTTTTTATTATTATTATATTCTCCCCCATTGACAAGCTCTGCTCGTACTGTTACTTAATCTGCCCTCAGAGTCAACAATCGACGCTCCAGAAATCTTTGTTCACCATAATCGTTATTTTACATAACGCTTCTTTCGCCACCACCTGTTGCCTCAGAAAATGTCTTCCCCCCCCCCCCCCCTTCCACACGAAGAATGTTTACAAAAACGTACTGAGAATAAAAAAAAAGAAAACAACTATTTTGAAAATAATGAAAAAAAAAAAAAAATTAACGAATATCTGAAACTGGAGCTATAACAGTCAACAATAAGGCTATGAATACTTAACTAGCGTCCATACGTGTTCTCGGACAATTGGCCGTTATGCAATATTAAGTCCCATCCAGTACCAAAGTAGCGAGAAGTGCGATGTCGTCTGTAAATCTACGTATATGTCTTATTTTCAGTAGCGTTCTGGAAGCGTCATCATGATGACCCTTTTTTTTTTTTTTTTTTTTTTATTTTCAAATAACAACAAAGATTAATGACATCGTATTCTCAATATAGTTCTAAGGTATGCATATTTCTTGTAGTTTTTATTTCTACTTTTGCCTTTGGATTTATATTTGCAATGAAACTTAACGAATACATAGATGACGAGCTTCGTGAATATATATATATATATATGGCCACTTCGTCCCTCCAAAAAGCGTAGGGGTGGCGGGATCACATCCGCCATGAAGTTATCTTTCCCTTAAGACATTTACTTGTTTGGAAATAAAGTATGCCAACCGAAATTTGCCGACACAGTCCAGTTTTTCATGTTCACAATTGGTAGGTTATTTTTTATACTTAAAAAACAACAAACAAACATAATTTTTGCAAAAGGCGTAACTAGCATTATTGTATTTTAGGATTGCCATTCATTCACTCGTGGGCATCGCACTTAGCTCTCGATCCTCGGAAGAATAATCAGCCATAATTTGTGGACGGTCGGTCTTAATCGACACATCGACTGATAACACAAAAAATCACCACTTTTTTTTCTTGACTATGAATATGCTTGCACACAATAAGTTTTCGCATTTTCCACCTTAAAAATCATGCATCAGTTTCAAGCGAAATTTTCTTTGCCCGTTGTTTTTTTTTTTTTTTTTTTTTTAAACATCTTGTGAAATTTCGAAATGAACAACGCACTATGCTGACTCGTTTGGGCCGACTTATCCTACATAGCAGTCCAAAATTGTGTGCTTTTCTTGAAAAGAGAAATCTTTACGGTTTTTTATTTTTTATATATATATATATGACTTGCTTGTGCCATAAGGCTTGTTTTGGCGAGCACTTTAAGTCAAGTTGAACCTGCATTTGCATGAAAGATTAATATGAAAAGAGGATTAAGATTACCCACCTGCATTTGCACGGAAGCATAACGTTAAAGCAAGATTAACAAAATAATGAGATTTCTAAAAATTTTCTCGTGATCAACATTTATTTCTCAGAATTCTGAGACTGAAAAGGCAAAGGCCAAACATTCGAGGATTTCCGTAACAATAACCGGAACTTGTGAAAATAATAGGCGAATTATTTTGAATTCAATTTGAATGGTGAGTTTCGGCAACGACTGAATTTGACAATAATATAGCCGTCCGCTCGCTAATATTATCCGCGATCCCAATAAGCGGATGCTACTGCAATAATGAAGGCAATTCGGGAATGCTGAGGATTGTGTTCTCATGTCGTGTTAGGAAACTTTCATACTTTGTACAAACAATCGGCTTTGAAATAATTGCCAATGTAATTACAAATTGTTTATTTTCGCTCGGGTGGTGGCCGCGGATAAGGGGAGATGACCTCGGTATTAGTTTGTTAATTTTATAATCGCCATAACTTTCGCGCCTTACGTCTAGGCTATCGCGACGTGCACACAAACGAAACCGACCATGTTGACCTTGTTCATGTAAGCTGAAAATCAGAAGAGCACTTAGATGATCAAAGAGCCGCACATGATCGACCCCCCCCCCCCACCCCACCCGTGGTCTATCTGCTGAACCAATGGCATTGTTCCGAATAAGCACGTCTCAGAAGACTGGAAAAATGAGACTTTCAGCACCGGTTTTAATATTTTCGAACAATTCAACTAGAACGTTACGTTTGTGTTTAAATATGCACTGCAACTGAAGATGATATTTTCATAATTTATTCATCAAATTTTGAAATTCCCAAATTCTTTCTAATATTAAAAAAAAAAAAGCACCGCAAAGGAACATAAATGAATGCTATTAAAAAGTAAAAAAATTTTATTGCTTGGTATCGCTTCTCGGCCTTTTGGCTAAGATCAAAGTGTAGTATCTGTTCTTATCAGCTTAATATCTGATACGGGTCCGATTCGGGCCCAAGATATTAAACTGATTTTTGGAAGCCGGCGAAGTGCTTGGAGCTTGCTCCACCTTTGCCACGAGTTGCCCTGGTCTAGCACTGCCTCTAGGGTCAGCTCACTCCCTTTGGGGAGAATAATTAATCCAAAAATAGTTGTGAAAGGAACCCAGGATGCGAGATTTTCCTTTGTGTCCCAATTACGTCTGTTTTGGCACTGGCCACTTGTCTCCAGTGCATTAGTTGACGGTTGGAGTCGAGTAGCTGACATTGATATAGTACAGTCTGTTCAAGGTGTGGACAACTAATACATACATACATGATGATTCCAGGATACGGAATCTGTGTAATTAGTGTCCTAGTTTTCCACGTCCCGTTGTAGAAGTAAGTGCGGTGAAATCTTCTTGTTTACGCCTCCGAGTAGATTTGGACTACTTTTCGTAACCGGTTCCTAGCCGCTTCTGTAACCAGCTGATCCGCTCTGTCGCTTCCTGTTAACCTGCCGAGTATGCGCGTTCACCAGGGCTGAACTTGCTTTCCCATCCCTCGAGAACAGTGTTTCTGAAAGTTCAGATATCCGCGTACCCCTTCTCAAAAATTTTTCCTTAACACCAAATACCCCCTAAACAATTAATCAACGTAAAAATAAATATCTATTTTGTTTGAATTTATATGTTGAGGTAAACACAAAATATGAACTGTTTTTAAAAGAAGAAAATTGGGAAAACGTTCCTCTTCAATTGCCGTCCATGAAATGAAAATCCACAATCATACTTACCAAGAGTTTTCGTCCTCTTCCTAGTTGTTTCTCTAGAGATCACAGGCAACACACTGTTATCAGTTCCATTGGATCCAGTGTTGCTTACGCGCCTACTTGTGTTTGCTATATTGCTCTCTTTTGGGGGTTTTATTTGTAAATGAAACGTTTAACCAACGAACCATACGTAGGCATTTGCAAGTTTAAAAAAATAATAAAAGAAAAAATAAACAATACTGTATTTACTCGAAACTAACTTAACATTTTGTTCCCCCAAAATTAAAGCTAAAAAATCGTGGTGTGCGGGAATTTTTGGAAACTAAAGTTTTCAGGAAAAACAACAACAAGAATTAAAACTGAAAAGGGTGCGACTTACCAAGAAGTCGCTATATATCACTACTTTTCGCATCGATCGAGAACAGTTTCTTTGTGCGCATCTACCCAAACAGCGTCATCTCTCCCATTATTACAAGCCAAAGTTAGCAGTAATTTACAGGACTGGAGATGCGTAGGGCAGCGAAGAACTGCATATGATGGGTGCGGCATTAACAAGAGATCGCGCGAACCCAAGACAAATTAGCATTTCAGCTGTGGAGTCGAAAAGCTAATAATTCCCTTTAACCGAATTCCATAATATCGGAAACCCATTCACTATATATTTCTTCGTTTTCACACGTTAACGACGGAGGTGGTATCGCGCCAAAACCATATGCTCCACCCCACCGGCGACGTGGCGTTTTATCCTGGTTGTCTGTAATTGCACTGTTTGTGGAAAAATGTGACGACTGCTTTATTTAATTATGCATAGCCGAAAATTGCCGCGTACCACACTTTGAGAAACACTGTGCTACTCTACCAAACTTATCTTCAAAAATACCAAGTTAAAAAAAAGCGGAATTCACACCAAAATCCCACAGACACAACAAGCTACCAAAAATAAACAATCCTACGTTAAGATTTAAAATTCCAATTTTCAATAAAAATAATACGTAGCTTTCGGGAGCTCTCTGAAAACGCTACACATCATGTGGCCATCTCCATTTATGAAAACAATATTTTTTAGGTTGTGATATTAATGAATTTCGTAGCAATAAAATCGATTTTTCAAGTGAAGTAAAGTATTTATTAATAATAATTACCACTGTCGAATTTAAATAGTTGATGAACATTTCGTTAACCAATGGTACTATTAAGAATTCATGATCAGACATGTGAAAGCGTAGCTCTTAACAGCAATGCTTTTAATAAATATTTCATGACAAAAAAAAAATAAATAAATAAATAAATAAAGTAGGGGAAGCAAAATATGCAGTTGCGCCGGGGGGGGGTTGGGGAATTCATAAAAGTAGCAGCGAAATTAAATGTAAAGTGTAGGGAAGTCTAATAATGTAACTTAGATTGCACTCACCCAGAAAACGGCAAAGCAACTGCATTGCTTGCGATAAGTGACTGAAAGCTCATACATATACGAGGTAATCCTGTGAAGGGATTATCGCACTTTCTAATGGACAGGATGGTCAATTGCACTTCTTATATATATAGCTTATTTGAACAGGTGGTCAAATTTATGCAGGTCTTGCTGGCCGTATATAAAAATAGACGTCCTGGTCGGTTGGAGGTTAATTCCTTTGTACGTGATTTTGTCCTGGTTGCTGTCCTGTGTAATTAATATATATCCTCGACTTCAGGGTTGATTGACCAAGAGTATTGCAGCTCTCTCTCTCTTTTCTGATCCTTTGGAAAATATTCCATACTTGGTTGGAAAGGAAAGCCACAAATTTCGTTGTTGGGTTCTTGTATTTTTTTTTTTTTTTTTTCTAATGAAGAGTTTTGTTAAAGTATTTACAGACTTGATGATTATTTTGAAGGCATGGCAGGAAAGAGGTGCTGTTTCAGCTAACTTTATTTATTATTGTTCCTCCATAATGTATGTGTTAAATTTTCACTTGTCCATAGTAGTTGTATGTCGGGCAGTCTTTGCTTACTTTTCAGGCAATTTGGCATGCTAGTTGTTATTTTGCTAATTCATGCACTTCGTTTGTGGCCACTTGCTGAACTTATGTTTATTTGGAGCAGATTGGACTGCTGTTTTTCACCTGACGTCTGGTGTATGATGGTGGAATTGATTGCAATAAAACCACCTCGCAACGCTTACGTAGTCTGCACAATGGCAAATTCTCCATAATGATTGAACTACGTTGGCGGCCAAGACGTCCCAGTTATCGCGGGTGCGAAGTTATAATTATAATACCATTGATATTACAATGAAATTATAATATGATGGATACGAAGCGTTTGAGGATGAGAATTTTATCCATAATGGCAGGTTAGGTGGTTATGTAAAGTGTAGGGAAGTCTACTAATGTAACTTAGATTGCACTCACCCAGAAACCGACTAGGAAGAAGATGGGAAAACTTACAAAATACGACATGTATTACTTGAAATGTGGATTTTCATGGACGAGAAATGAAGAGGAACCAAGTCCGTTATGGATCATTTGTGGTTAACTTTAAAAAAAATTAAAGCATGCAACCATCTAATTAAATTCGCTGTTTTGAATGGAAACATAATGAACACGACGACAAACTTGTAGAATGTTTTCAAAATTAACTAAAAAATGTAAAAGAATCACAAAAAAAGATGTCGATCGTGTCAGGAGGTGAAAATAAGAAGGCTTTATAAACTTCCTCTCGTGTGTCGCTATTAATAACAAAAAAGGGTGCAGCGGAAACGATTGGTGAAATCAAAGAGAGAGAGAGAGAGAGAGAGAGAGAGAGAAATTTCCCATAGTTACGTGTTTGTGGTTGAAGTTCTTCATTATTATCTGTGTTTCGATAACCGTTTGACGGTGTTCGACGAGTATTCACCATCGTGCTATTCAGAGTTGTAGTATGATTATATCTTCATATGGAACATGACATCTAAATTTTTGGTCACTTCCATTGAATCGGACTAGCGGGGGTGGGGGGGGGGGATGCTTTAGCAGTTAATCCAAGTATGAGCGGGACGCTGGGTTTAAGTGTAGCTGAATAAAAATACGGGTAGATAGTGAGTCTGACCAGCAGTGACGTTCGTTTTGATTTCATCCCCCCCCTTTTTTATTTATTTTTATTTTTTTTTATTTTCTTGAAAATAAATTCTGCATCAACCCTACGTCGAGATCTTTCTGTTTCGACAACAATATGTACACTTTCGTTAAAAAAAAAAAAAATAAATAACCGAAAGGAACGGTATCAGCGAATATCTGAAAAAAAAACTGCAAATACAACCACAGAGGATAATCGTGATGTAGAAAGGAACATTGCCTTGTAAGGATAAGGAAGTCCTTTGGACTCTTCAAAAGGCCTTGATAAGACTGTGTGCAGATTTAATCTCCTGGGATTGGAAGAAATGAAGAAGCTGCAGAAACGATGCAAAAGGGACAGGAGGATGACATCGGGATTATGGAATATTGATATATACATATTGCTGTGTACAAATATAAATGAACAAACAGTGAATCCGCATGAGATAGAAATGACAGAAAACTTCTTCATAATGACTTTAAATTTGCTAACCCTCTTAAACAAGCACTGAAGATGCCATAACGGGAACAAGACACTTAAAGAATAATGGGCTACGTAATAGATACCAGGAAACCAACTAAAGTCATGTAGGATTGAAAATAACTTGTTTTTCAAAACTAATAAAAAAAAAAAAAATCGTTTATTACTTAAAACCCTTTCTTGACTTGTGAGCCACCCTGTGCTTAGCAAGGCATTCACAGACCAGAAATAGAATCGGATCTTAGTAATGATGTATTACAAAGAGAATGCTCCTGAGATGGTTTAAATATAAACAAATCCAAGCGGGTGGGGAGGGAGGCTTTTAGAGTTAGACACTTTTGGATTACAAAAGTTTGACTTAACTGTTTTTCGAATTAAGGGGATATTAAATCCCACATTGTTTTAAAACCGAATGAGAAACTGAGAGAGTTTCATTCCGAATATAGGAACGTATAAAGTATCGGCGAATTTCTGGGCGTGAGCTAATGCAAGTATTTCAAGTACGTAGTACAATCTCGGGCCACTCGTTGCAAAGGTGGGGGAAGTACAGAATCGCTATTCTTATATATTTTCCATAATGAAAAAACGGAACACTTCACAGAATTCTGAAATATTGACGCAACACATTGGTTCTTTTGTAATGCGAAAAATAATAATTAATTAATGATCGTTAATTTGTGCTGATCTTCATTGACATATCCCATTCTGGTCACCAAAAATTTAGAACATAATCATGAGTACTTACGAGTGAATGCAGACCTTTTCACCAGCGTGCTGATATTGGATTAGTTTTCCTCCTCCTCCTTTTGTACATCCTGGAGATCGCTTTGTAGGATGGAGGTGGATGAATCCGTGAGATCGATCTGTTGTGTCACCAACCCCTCCAACAAGAGATTTCTTAACACCAAAAATAAACAAAGTCCCTTGACTCTTCTTATTCATATTAAAATTTAAATCTATAGGCCTATTACTTTTTACGTAATCATGGCACTACTGTTTCGAAACTTTCACCTTACAAAACGAACTTGCGAAGAAAATATTCAGCATTCTTACTAAATTTGAGACTACCTTCATCTTTAGTTTTGATCGAAAATTTTTCTTTATTTATACTGGCTTGCTTGCTGATCGGTCACTAACTAACTAACATTAGCAAAACCGATGTCATTTCTTTCAGTTTTCAGTACAGAGGATATCGCCACCATTGTTGTAATGGGCTTGCAGGCAATTTTTATGATCGGTCATAAACAGCGGTATTCCCGTTCCCGAATGTTGAAAGGTTTGGATGTGTGAAAATTGACGATAATTGATGAATACTTTACCTTGTTTAAATAAAAATATGCCGCTTGGTCACTGGCATGTGCTACACAGATGTTAATAGGCGTTCTGGGTCTGAGCTTTTCGACATTTTTACGAATATTATTATTCTGCTCAGAATATTTCCACTATAAAATATGAAACCCGCTTAGAAAACTAAAATGACAAATTCCACGAGAACTTCTCGCGGAACAACGTTTGGTAAACTTTGATTTACTTCATGAGTTATTTAATCCCCTTTGTCGCGAGTTTCCTCGAGATGTGGCATTAAAAAACTGGTTTCGGAAAAGGTGGTACACGCTCAAGCACCCGAACTGTTCGCTGTGTTCGCTTCCACATCTTCTTGGCTTTGGGTGTTAGTGAATTGTTTGGTGGCGGTAACGTTTTCAAGGGTTTTATAAAGTCTTCTGGCCAACTCCTCGAGATCGGTGTGCCTATGGTTTTGATTTCCAGGCAATATTTGGCCATCTGTTGTCCTCGTTCATTCTATCTACGCGATTCTTTCCAGTTCTTTGAATAGCTTGTGTTCGCTTGCAGATATAGATTTTTATTTATCTTTACAAAATCGTACAGAATATATATAATGTTATAGATGTTTCAGTTGGCTGAAAGCAACCTGATTATTAACGAGAAAATATAAGTGAATCAATTATATATTTGCAGCTGATGATCAGAAATTTTTTGAGTGTCTTGCGCGCGCATCGACCTTAATAATAAAAGTAATTTCTGTGCAGTTTTGAGCGCTTTTTTCCCTATTGCGGGCACTTTAATGTCGAGGACTTTCTTTGTCTTTTCTCCGGAAAACTTTAGGTTTTTCGTCTCCCGTAAAATGAACAAAAACAACCGTAGATTAATAATAATAGTAATAATAAAAAAAAAAAAAAAAAAAAAACGTTATATGGGATTCCGAAATGACTAAAAACAAGCCGTCAGGGGATGCAGCAGTGAGAGTGGGTGGGTGGGGGTGGGGGTGTCAGACTATCTTAATAACCCCTCTTTCACCTTGCAGCCACACAACTAAGTAAAAATAAAGTTCATGGTGAAAAAAAAGGGACTGGCACTTTCTCCAGGAAGAAACTCATCCGTAGTAATGATAAAAGATACGACAAGATTACCCTTCTCCCCGTCTACAAGCGGTAACTTTCTTCCACCTTGAACTAAGAGTCGTTAAGCTCTTGACTTTATATGTGGTGATGATGCATGCCATCTTTGTTAACACAAATTTAAGACTTTTTCTTGCAAGGAATCGCAGAATATTGCATGTAATGATGTGTTATTTTTTATGAAAAATGTCCGATCTTTTCAGTAATTAAGTCTCTCCTAACACTCGATCCTCAATGCATGAGGTTTACAAACAAACAAACAAACAAAAAAAATTGCGTGGTTCTTGCTTTTTTTTTTTTTTTTGGATGTCGAAAGCTCAAACCATAGACATGGGTGTAAGCAATACAGCTTTTCACTTTTCGCTGATTGTATTAAAACTGATGCTAAAATAAAAATACATAGCGCTTATTTCATGCACTGTTCTAAATCTACAACTATCGTAAAAAAACTCCCGATAATTTATGTATTTTTTTATTATTATTATATTCTCCCCCATTGACAAGCTCTGCTCGTACTGTTACTTAATCTGCCCTCAGAGTCAACAATCGACGCTCCAGAAATCTTTGTTCACCATAATCGTTATTTTACATAACGCTTCTTTCGCCACCACCTGTTGCCTCAGAAAATGTCTTCCCCCCCCCCCCCCCCTTCCACACGAAGAATGTTTACAAAAACGTACTGAGAATAAAAAAAAAGAAAACAACTATTTTGAAAATAATGAAAAAAAAAAAAAAATTAACGAATATCTGAAACTGGAGCTATAACAGTCAACAATAAGGCTATGAATACTTAACTAGCGTCCATACGTGTTCTCGGACAATTGGCCGTTATGCAATATTAAGTCCCATCCAGTACCAAAGTAGCGAGAAGTGCGATGTCGTCTGTAAATCTACGTATATGTCTTATTTTCAGTAGCGTTCTGGAAGCGTCATCATGATGACCCTTTTTTTTTTTTTTTTTTTTTTATTTTCAAATAACAACAAAGATTAATGACATCGTATTCTCAATATAGTTCTAAGGTATGCATATTTCTTGTAGTTTTTATTTCTACTTTTGCCTTTGGATTTATATTTGCAATGAAACTTAACGAATACATAGATGACGAGCTTCGTGAATATATATATATATATATGGCCACTTCGTCCCTCCAAAAAGCGTAGGGGTGGCGGGATCACATCCGCCATGAAGTTATCTTTCCCTTAAGACATTTACTTGTTTGGAAATAAAGTATGCCAACCGAAATTTGCCGACACAGTCCAGTTTTTCATGTTCACAATTGGTAGGTTATTTTTTATACTTAAAAAACAACAAACAAACATAATTTTTGCAAAAGGCGTAACTAGCATTATTGTATTTTAGGATTGCCATTCATTCACTCGTGGGCATCGCACTTAGCTCTCGATCCTCGGAAGAATAATCAGCCATAATTTGTGGACGGTCGGTCTTAATCGACACATCGACTGATAACACAAAAAATCACCACTTTTTTTTCTTGACTATGAATATGCTTGCACACAATAAGTTTTCGCATTTTCCACCTTAAAAATCATGCATCAGTTTCAAGCGAAATTTTCTTTGCCCGTTGTTTTTTTTTTTTTTTTTTTTTTAAACATCTTGTGAAATTTCGAAATGAACAACGCACTATGCTGACTCGTTTGGGCCGACTTATCCTACATAGCAGTCCAAAATTGTGTGCTTTTCTTGAAAAGAGAAATCTTTACGGTTTTTTATTTTTTATATATATATATATGACTTGCTTGTGCCATAAGGCTTGTTTTGGCGAGCACTTTAAGTCAAGTTGAACCTGCATTTGCATGAAAGATTAATATGAAAAGAGGATTAAGATTACCCACCTGCATTTGCACGGAAGCATAACGTTAAAGCAAGATTAACAAAATAATGAGATTTCTAAAAATTTTCTCGTGATCAACATTTATTTCTCAGAATTCTGAGACTGAAAAGGCAAAGGCCAAACATTCGAGGATTTCCGTAACAATAACCGGAACTTGTGAAAATAATAGGCGAATTATTTTGAATTCAATTTGAATGGTGAGTTTCGGCAACGACTGAATTTGACAATAATATAGCCGTCCGCTCGCTAATATTATCCGCGATCCCAATAAGCGGATGCTACTGCAATAATGAAGGCAATTCGGGAATGCTGAGGATTGTGTTCTCATGTCGTGTTAGGAAACTTTCATACTTTGTACAAACAATCGGCTTTGAAATAATTGCCAATGTAATTACAAATTGTTTATTTTCGCTCGGGTGGTGGCCGCGGATAAGGGGAGATGACCTCGGTATTAGTTTGTTAATTTTATAATCGCCATAACTTTCGCGCCTTACGTCTAGGCTATCGCGACGTGCACACAAACGAAACCGACCATGTTGACCTTGTTCATGTAAGCTGAAAATCAGAAGAGCACTTAGATGATCAAAGAGCCGCACATGATCGACCCCCCCCCCCCCACCCCACCCGTGGTCTATCTGCTGAACCAATGGCATTGTTCCGAATAAGCACGTCTCAGAAGACTGGAAAAATGAGACTTTCAGCACCGGTTTTAATATTTTCGAACAATTCAACTAGAACGTTACGTTTGTGTTTAAATATGCACTGCAACTGAAGATGATATTTTCATAATTTATTCATCAAATTTTGAAATTCCCAAATTCTTTCTAATATTAAAAAAAAAAAAGCACCGCAAAGGAACATAAATGAATGCTATTAAAAAGTAAAAAAATTTTATTGCTTGGTATCGCTTCTCGGCCTTTTGGCTAAGATCAAAGTGTAGTATCTGTTCTTATCAGCTTAATATCTGATACGGGTCCGATTCGGGCCCAAGATATTAAACTGATTTTTGGAAGCCGGCGAAGTGCTTGGAGCTTGCTCCACCTTTGCCACGAGTTGCCCTGGTCTAGCACTGCCTCTAGGGTCAGCTCACTCCCTTTGGGGAGAATAATTAATCCAAAAATAGTTGTGAAAGGAACCCAGGATGCGAGATTTTCCTTTGTGTCCCAATTACGTCTGTTTTGGCACTGGCCACTTGTCTCCAGTGCATTAGTTGACGGTTGGAGTCGAGTAGCTGACATTGATATAGTACAGTCTGTTCAAGGTGTGGACAACTAATACATACATACATGATGATTCCAGGATACGGAATCTGTGTAATTAGTGTCCTAGTTTTCCACGTCCCGTTGTAGAAGTAAGTGCGGTGAAATCTTCTTGTTTACGCCTCCGAGTAGATTTGGACTACTTTTCGTAACCGGTTCCTAGCCGCTTCTGTAACCAGCTGATCCGCTCTGTCGCTTCCTGTTAACCTGCCGAGTATGCGCGTTCACCAGGGCTGAACTTGCTTTCCCATCCCTCGAGAACAGTGTTTCTGAAAGTTCAGATATCCGCGTACCCCTTCTCAAAAATTTTTCCTTAACACCAAATACCCCCTAAACAATTAATCAACGTAAAAATAAATATCTATTTTGTTTGAATTTATATGTTGAGGTAAACACAAAATATGAACTGTTTTTAAAAGAAGAAAATTGGGAAAACGTTCCTCTTCAATTGCCGTCCATGAAATGAAAATCCACAATCATACTTACCAAGAGTTTTCGTCCTCTTCCTAGTTGTTTCTCTAGAGATCACAGGCAACACACTGTTATCAGTTCCATTGGATCCAGTGTTGCTTACGCGCCTACTTGTGTTTGCTATATTGCTCTCTTTTGGGGGTTTTATTTGTAAATGAAACGTTTAACCAACGAACCATACGTAGGCATTTGCAAGTTTAAAAAAATAATAAAAGAAAAAATAAACAATACTGTATTTACTCGAAACTAACTTAACATTTTGTTCCCCCAAAATTAAAGCTAAAAAATCGTGGTGTGCGGGAATTTTTGGAAACTAAAGTTTTCAGGAAAAACAACAACAAGAATTAAAACTGAAAAGGGTGCGACTTACCAAGAAGTCGCTATATATCACTACTTTTCGCATCGATCGAGAACAGTTTCTTTGTGCGCATCTACCCAAACAGCGTCATCTCTCCCATTATTACAAGCCAAAGTTAGCAGTAATTTACAGGACTGGAGATGCGTAGGGCAGCGAAGAACTGCATATGATGGGTGCGGCATTAACAAGAGATCGCGCGAACCCAAGACAAATTAGCATTTCAGCTGTGGAGTCGAAAAGCTAATAATTCCCTTTAACCGAATTCCATAATATCGGAAACCCATTCACTATATATTTCTTCGTTTTCACACGTTAACGACGGAGGTGGTATCGCGCCAAAACCATATGCTCCACCCCACCGGCGACGTGGCGTTTTATCCTGGTTGTCTGTAATTGCACTGTTTGTGGAAAAATGTGACGACTGCTTTATTTAATTATGCATAGCCGAAAATTGCCGCGTACCACACTTTGAGAAACACTGTGCTACTCTACCAAACTTATCTTCAAAAATACCAAGTTAAAAAAAAGCGGAATTCACACCAAAATCCCACAGACACAACAAGCTACCAAAAATAAACAATCCTACGTTAAGATTTAAAATTCCAATTTTCAATAAAAATAATACGTAGCTTTCGGGAGCTCTCTGAAAACGCTACACATCATGTGGCCATCTCCATTTATGAAAACAATATTTTTTAGGTTGTGATATTAATGAATTTCGTAGCAATAAAATCGATTTTTCAAGTGAAGTAAAGTATTTATTAATAATAATTACCACTGTCGAATTTAAATAGTTGATGAACATTTCGTTAACCAATGGTACTATTAAGAATTCATGATCAGACATGTGAAAGCGTAGCTCTTAACAGCAATGCTTTTAATAAATATTTCATGACAAAAAAAAAATAAATAAATAAATAAATAAAGTAGGGGAAGCAAAATATGCAGTTGCGCCGGGGGGGGGTTGGGGAATTCATAAAAGTAGCAGCGAAATTAAATGTAAAGTGTAGGGAAGTCTAATAATGTAACTTAGATTGCACTCACCCAGAAAACGGCAAAGCAACTGCATTGCTTGCGATAAGTGACTGAAAGCTCATACATATACGAGGTAATCCTGTGAAGGGATTATCGCACTTTCTAATGGACAGGATGGTCAATTGCACTTCTTATATATATAGCTTATTTGAACAGGTGGTCAAATTTATGCAGGTCTTGCTGGCCGTATATAAAAATAGACGTCCTGGTCGGTTGGAGGTTAATTCCTTTGTACGTGATTTTGTCCTGGTTGCTGTCCTGTGTAATTAATATATATCCTCGACTTCAGGGTTGATTGACCAAGAGTATTGCAGCTCTCTCTCTCTTTTCTGATCCTTTGGAAAATATTCCATACTTGGTTGGAAAGGAAAGCCACAAATTTCGTTGTTGGGTTCTTGTATTTTTTTTTTTTTTTTTTCTAATGAAGAGTTTTGTTAAAGTATTTACAGACTTGATGATTATTTTGAAGGCATGGCAGGAAAGAGGTGCTGTTTCAGCTAACTTTATTTATTATTGTTCCTCCATAATGTATGTGTTAAATTTTCACTTGTCCATAGTAGTTGTATGTCGGGCAGTCTTTGCTTACTTTTCAGGCAATTTGGCATGCTAGTTGTTATTTTGCTAATTCATGCACTTCGTTTGTGGCCACTTGCTGAACTTATGTTTATTTGGAGCAGATTGGACTGCTGTTTTTCACCTGACGTCTGGTGTATGATGGTGGAATTGATTGCAATAAAACCACCTCGCAACGCTTACGTAGTCTGCACAATGGCAAATTCTCCATAATGATTGAACTACGTTGGCGGCCAAGACGTCCCAGTTATCGCGGGTGCGAAGTTATAATTATAATACCATTGATATTACAATGAAATTATAATATGATGGATACGAAGCGTTTGAGGATGAGAATTTTATCCATAATGGCAGGTTAGGTGGTTATGTAAAGTGTAGGGAAGTCTACTAATGTAACTTAGATTGCACTCACCCAGAAACCGACTAGGAAGAAGATGGGAAAACTTACAAAATACGACATGTATTACTTGAAATGTGGATTTTCATGGACGAGAAATGAAGAGGAACCAAGTCCGTTATGGATCATTTGTGGTTAACTTTAAAAAAAATTAAAGCATGCAACCATCTAATTAAATTCGCTGTTTTGAATGGAAACATAATGAACACGACGACAAACTTGTAGAATGTTTTCAAAATTAACTAAAAAATGTAAAAGAATCACAAAAAAAGATGTCGATCGTGTCAGGAGGTGAAAATAAGAAGGCTTTATAAACTTCCTCTCGTGTGTCGCTATTAATAACAAAAAAGGGTGCAGCGGAAACGATTGGTGAAATCAAAGAGAGAGAGAGAGAGAGAGAGAGAGAAATTTCCCATAGTTACGTGTTTGTGGTTGAAGTTCTTCATTATTATCTGTGTTTCGATAACCGTTTGACGGTGTTCGACGAGTATTCACCATCGTGCTATTCAGAGTTGTAGTATGATTATATCTTCATATGGAACATGACATCTAAATTTTTGGTCACTTCCATTGAATCGGACTAGCGGGGGTGGGGGGGGGGGGATGCTTTAGCAGTTAATCCAAGTATGAGCGGGACGCTGGGTTTAAGTGTAGCTGAATAAAAATACGGGTAGATAGTGAGTCTGACCAGCAGTGACGTTCGTTTTGATTTCATCCCCCCCCTTTTTTATTTATTTTTATTTTTTTTTATTTTCTTGAAAATAAATTCTGCATCAACCCTACGTCGAGATCTTTCTGTTTCGACAACAATATGTACACTTTCGTTAAAAAAAAAAAAAATAAATAACCGAAAGGAACGGTATCAGCGAATATCTGAAAAAAAAACTGCAAATACAACCACAGAGGATAATCGTGATGTAGAAAGGAACATTGCCTTGTAAGGATAAGGAAGTCCTTTGGACTCTTCAAAAGGCCTTGATAAGACTGTGTGCAGATTTAATCTCCTGGGATTGGAAGAAATGAAGAAGCTGCAGAAACGATGCAAAAGGGACAGGAGGATGACATCGGGATTATGGAATATTGATATATACATATTGCTGTGTACAAATATAAATGAACAAACAGTGAATCCGCATGAGATAGAAATGACAGAAAACTTCTTCATAATGACTTTAAATTTGCTAACCCTCTTAAACAAGCACTGAAGATGCCATAACGGGAACAAGACACTTAAAGAATAATGGGCTACGTAATAGATACCAGGAAACCAACTAAAGTCATGTAGGATTGAAAATAACTTGTTTTTCAAAACTAATAAAAAAAAAAAAAATCGTTTATTACTTAAAACCCTTTCTTGACTTGTGAGCCACCCTGTGCTTAGCAAGGCATTCACAGACCAGAAATAGAATCGGATCTTAGTAATGATGTATTACAAAGAGAATGCTCCTGAGATGGTTTAAATATAAACAAATCCAAGCGGGTGGGGAGGGAGGCTTTTAGAGTTAGACACTTTTGGATTACAAAAGTTTGACTTAACTGTTTTTCGAATTAAGGGGATATTAAATCCCACATTGTTTTAAAACCGAATGAGAAACTGAGAGAGTTTCATTCCGAATATAGGAACGTATAAAGTATCGGCGAATTTCTGGGCGTGAGCTAATGCAAGTATTTCAAGTACGTAGTACAATCTCGGGCCACTCGTTGCAAAGGTGGGGGAAGTACAGAATCGCTATTCTTATATATTTTCCATAATGAAAAAACGGAACACTTCACAGAATTCTGAAATATTGACGCAACACATTGGTTCTTTTGTAATGCGAAAAATAATAATTAATTAATGATCGTTAATTTGTGCTGATCTTCATTGACATATCCCATTCTGGTCACCAAAAATTTAGAACATAATCATGAGTACTTACGAGTGAATGCAGACCTTTTCACCAGCGTGCTGATATTGGATTAGTTTTCCTCCTCCTCCTTTTGTACATCCTGGAGATCGCTTTGTAGGATGGAGGTGGATGAATCCGTGAGATCGATCTGTTGTGTCACCAACCCCTCCAACAAGAGATTTCTTAACACCAAAAATAAACAAAGTCCCTTGACTCTTCTTATTCATATTAAAATTTAAATCTATAGGCCTATTACTTTTTACGTAATCATGGCACTACTGTTTCGAAACTTTCACCTTACAAAACGAACTTGCGAAGAAAATATTCAGCATTCTTACTAAATTTGAGACTACCTTCATCTTTAGTTTTGATCGAAAATTTTTCTTTATTTATACTGGCTTGCTTGCTGATCGGTCACTAACTAACTAACATTAGCAAAACCGATGTCATTTCTTTCAGTTTTCAGTACAGAGGATATCGCCACCATTGTTGTAATGGGCTTGCAGGCAATTTTTATGATCGGTCATAAACAGCGGTATTCCCGTTCCCGAATGTTGAAAGGTTTGGATGTGTGAAAATTGACGATAATTGATGAATACTTTACCTTGTTTAAATAAAAATATGCCGCTTGGTCACTGGCATGTGCTACACAGATGTTAATAGGCGTTCTGGGTCTGAGCTTTTCGACATTTTTACGAATATTATTATTCTGCTCAGAATATTTCCACTATAAAATATGAAACCCGCTTAGAAAACTAAAATGACAAATTCCACGAGAACTTCTCGCGGAACAACGTTTGGTAAACTTTGATTTACTTCATGAGTTATTTAATCCCCTTTGTCGCGAGTTTCCTCGAGATGTGGCATTAAAAAACTGGTTTCGGAAAAGGTGGTACACGCTCAAGCACCCGAACTGTTCGCTGTGTTCGCTTCCACATCTTCTTGGCTTTGGGTGTTAGTGAATTGTTTGGTGGCGGTAACGTTTTCAAGGGTTTTATAAAGTCTTCTGGCCAACTCCTCGAGATCGGTGTGCCTATGGTTTTGATTTCCAGGCAATATTTGGCCATCTGTTGTCCTCGTTCATTCTATCTACGCGATTCTTTCCAGTTCTTTGAATAGCTTGTGTTCGCTTGCAGATATAGATTTTTATTTATCTTTACAAAATCGTACAGAATATATATAATGTTATAGATGTTTCAGTTGGCTGAAAGCAACCTGATTATTAACGAGAAAATATAAGTGAATCAATTATATATTTGCAGCTGATGATCAGAAATTTTTTGAGTGTCTTGCGCGCGCATCGACCTTAATAATAAAAGTAATTTCTGTGCAGTTTTGAGCGCTTTTTTCCCTATTGCGGGCACTTTAATGTCGAGGACTTTCTTTGTCTTTTCTCCGGAAAACTTTAGGTTTTTCGTCTCCCGTAAAATGAACAAAAACAACCGTAGATTAATAATAATAGTAATAATAAAAAAAAAAAAAAAAAAAAAACGTTATATGGGATTCCGAAATGACTAAAAACAAGCCGTCAGGGGATGCAGCAGTGAGAGTGGGTGGGTGGGGGTGGGGGTGTCAGACTATCTTAATAACCCCTCTTTCACCTTGCAGCCACACAACTAAGTAAAAATAAAGTTCATGGTGAAAAAAAAGGGACTGGCACTTTCTCCAGGAAGAAACTCATCCGTAGTAATGATAAAAGATACGACAAGATTACCCTTCTCCCCGTCTACAAGCGGTAACTTTCTTCCACCTTGAACTAAGAGTCGTTAAGCTCTTGACTTTATATGTGGTGATGATGCATGCCATCTTTGTTAACACAAATTTAAGACTTTTTCTTGCAAGGAATCGCAGAATATTGCATGTAATGATGTGTTATTTTTTATGAAAAATGTCCGATCTTTTCAGTAATTAAGTCTCTCCTAACACTCGATCCTCAATGCATGAGGTTTACAAACAAACAAACAAACAAAAAAAATTGCGTGGTTCTTGCTTTTTTTTTTTTTTTTGGATGTCGAAAGCTCAAACCATAGACATGGGTGTAAGCAATACAGCTTTTCACTTTTCGCTGATTGTATTAAAACTGATGCTAAAATAAAAATACATAGCGCTTATTTCATGCACTGTTCTAAATCTACAACTATCGTAAAAAAACTCCCGATAATTTATGTATTTTTTTATTATTATTATATTCTCCCCCATTGACAAGCTCTGCTCGTACTGTTACTTAATCTGCCCTCAGAGTCAACAATCGACGCTCCAGAAATCTTTGTTCACCATAATCGTTATTTTACATAACGCTTCTTTCGCCACCACCTGTTGCCTCAGAAAATGTCTTCCCCCCCCCCCCCCCTTCCACACGAAGAATGTTTACAAAAACGTACTGAGAATAAAAAAAAAGAAAACAACTATTTTGAAAATAATGAAAAAAAAAAAAAAATTAACGAATATCTGAAACTGGAGCTATAACAGTCAACAATAAGGCTATGAATACTTAACTAGCGTCCATACGTGTTCTCGGACAATTGGCCGTTATGCAATATTAAGTCCCATCCAGTACCAAAGTAGCGAGAAGTGCGATGTCGTCTGTAAATCTACGTATATGTCTTATTTTCAGTAGCGTTCTGGAAGCGTCATCATGATGACCCTTTTTTTTTTTTTTTTTTTTTTATTTTCAAATAACAACAAAGATTAATGACATCGTATTCTCAATATAGTTCTAAGGTATGCATATTTCTTGTAGTTTTTATTTCTACTTTTGCCTTTGGATTTATATTTGCAATGAAACTTAACGAATACATAGATGACGAGCTTCGTGAATATATATATATATATATGGCCACTTCGTCCCTCCAAAAAGCGTAGGGGTGGCGGGATCACATCCGCCATGAAGTTATCTTTCCCTTAAGACATTTACTTGTTTGGAAATAAAGTATGCCAACCGAAATTTGCCGACACAGTCCAGTTTTTCATGTTCACAATTGGTAGGTTATTTTTTATACTTAAAAAACAACAAACAAACATAATTTTTGCAAAAGGCGTAACTAGCATTATTGTATTTTAGGATTGCCATTCATTCACTCGTGGGCATCGCACTTAGCTCTCGATCCTCGGAAGAATAATCAGCCATAATTTGTGGACGGTCGGTCTTAATCGACACATCGACTGATAACACAAAAAATCACCACTTTTTTTTCTTGACTATGAATATGCTTGCACACAATAAGTTTTCGCATTTTCCACCTTAAAAATCATGCATCAGTTTCAAGCGAAATTTTCTTTGCCCGTTGTTTTTTTTTTTTTTTTTTTTTTAAACATCTTGTGAAATTTCGAAATGAACAACGCACTATGCTGACTCGTTTGGGCCGACTTATCCTACATAGCAGTCCAAAATTGTGTGCTTTTCTTGAAAAGAGAAATCTTTACGGTTTTTTATTTTTTATATATATATATATGACTTGCTTGTGCCATAAGGCTTGTTTTGGCGAGCACTTTAAGTCAAGTTGAACCTGCATTTGCATGAAAGATTAATATGAAAAGAGGATTAAGATTACCCACCTGCATTTGCACGGAAGCATAACGTTAAAGCAAGATTAACAAAATAATGAGATTTCTAAAAATTTTCTCGTGATCAACATTTATTTCTCAGAATTCTGAGACTGAAAAGGCAAAGGCCAAACATTCGAGGATTTCCGTAACAATAACCGGAACTTGTGAAAATAATAGGCGAATTATTTTGAATTCAATTTGAATGGTGAGTTTCGGCAACGACTGAATTTGACAATAATATAGCCGTCCGCTCGCTAATATTATCCGCGATCCCAATAAGCGGATGCTACTGCAATAATGAAGGCAATTCGGGAATGCTGAGGATTGTGTTCTCATGTCGTGTTAGGAAACTTTCATACTTTGTACAAACAATCGGCTTTGAAATAATTGCCAATGTAATTACAAATTGTTTATTTTCGCTCGGGTGGTGGCCGCGGATAAGGGGAGATGACCTCGGTATTAGTTTGTTAATTTTATAATCGCCATAACTTTCGCGCCTTACGTCTAGGCTATCGCGACGTGCACACAAACGAAACCGACCATGTTGACCTTGTTCATGTAAGCTGAAAATCAGAAGAGCACTTAGATGATCAAAGAGCCGCACATGATCGACCCCCCCCCCCCACCCCACCCGTGGTCTATCTGCTGAACCAATGGCATTGTTCCGAATAAGCACGTCTCAGAAGACTGGAAAAATGAGACTTTCAGCACCGGTTTTAATATTTTCGAACAATTCAACTAGAACGTTACGTTTGTGTTTAAATATGCACTGCAACTGAAGATGATATTTTCATAATTTATTCATCAAATTTTGAAATTCCCAAATTCTTTCTAATATTAAAAAAAAAAAAGCACCGCAAAGGAACATAAATGAATGCTATTAAAAAGTAAAAAAATTTTATTGCTTGGTATCGCTTCTCGGCCTTTTGGCTAAGATCAAAGTGTAGTATCTGTTCTTATCAGCTTAATATCTGATACGGGTCCGATTCGGGCCCAAGATATTAAACTGATTTTTGGAAGCCGGCGAAGTGCTTGGAGCTTGCTCCACCTTTGCCACGAGTTGCCCTGGTCTAGCACTGCCTCTAGGGTCAGCTCACTCCCTTTGGGGAGAATAATTAATCCAAAAATAGTTGTGAAAGGAACCCAGGATGCGAGATTTTCCTTTGTGTCCCAATTACGTCTGTTTTGGCACTGGCCACTTGTCTCCAGTGCATTAGTTGACGGTTGGAGTCGAGTAGCTGACATTGATATAGTACAGTCTGTTCAAGGTGTGGACAACTAATACATACATACATGATGATTCCAGGATACGGAATCTGTGTAATTAGTGTCCTAGTTTTCCACGTCCCGTTGTAGAAGTAAGTGCGGTGAAATCTTCTTGTTTACGCCTCCGAGTAGATTTGGACTACTTTTCGTAACCGGTTCCTAGCCGCTTCTGTAACCAGCTGATCCGCTCTGTCGCTTCCTGTTAACCTGCCGAGTATGCGCGTTCACCAGGGCTGAACTTGCTTTCCCATCCCTCGAGAACAGTGTTTCTGAAAGTTCAGATATCCGCGTACCCCTTCTCAAAAATTTTTCCTTAACACCAAATACCCCCTAAACAATTAATCAACGTAAAAATAAATATCTATTTTGTTTGAATTTATATGTTGAGGTAAACACAAAATATGAACTGTTTTTAAAAGAAGAAAATTGGGAAAACGTTCCTCTTCAATTGCCGTCCATGAAATGAAAATCCACAATCATACTTACCAAGAGTTTTCGTCCTCTTCCTAGTTGTTTCTCTAGAGATCACAGGCAACACACTGTTATCAGTTCCATTGGATCCAGTGTTGCTTACGCGCCTACTTGTGTTTGCTATATTGCTCTCTTTTGGGGGTTTTATTTGTAAATGAAACGTTTAACCAACGAACCATACGTAGGCATTTGCAAGTTTAAAAAAATAATAAAAGAAAAAATAAACAATACTGTATTTACTCGAAACTAACTTAACATTTTGTTCCCCCAAAATTAAAGCTAAAAAATCGTGGTGTGCGGGAATTTTTGGAAACTAAAGTTTTCAGGAAAAACAACAACAAGAATTAAAACTGAAAAGGGTGCGACTTACCAAGAAGTCGCTATATATCACTACTTTTCGCATCGATCGAGAACAGTTTCTTTGTGCGCATCTACCCAAACAGCGTCATCTCTCCCATTATTACAAGCCAAAGTTAGCAGTAATTTACAGGACTGGAGATGCGTAGGGCAGCGAAGAACTGCATATGATGGGTGCGGCATTAACAAGAGATCGCGCGAACCCAAGACAAATTAGCATTTCAGCTGTGGAGTCGAAAAGCTAATAATTCCCTTTAACCGAATTCCATAATATCGGAAACCCATTCACTATATATTTCTTCGTTTTCACACGTTAACGACGGAGGTGGTATCGCGCCAAAACCATATGCTCCACCCCACCGGCGACGTGGCGTTTTATCCTGGTTGTCTGTAATTGCACTGTTTGTGGAAAAATGTGACGACTGCTTTATTTAATTATGCATAGCCGAAAATTGCCGCGTACCACACTTTGAGAAACACTGTGCTACTCTACCAAACTTATCTTCAAAAATACCAAGTTAAAAAAAAGCGGAATTCACACCAAAATCCCACAGACACAACAAGCTACCAAAAATAAACAATCCTACGTTAAGATTTAAAATTCCAATTTTCAATAAAAATAATACGTAGCTTTCGGGAGCTCTCTGAAAACGCTACACATCATGTGGCCATCTCCATTTATGAAAACAATATTTTTTAGGTTGTGATATTAATGAATTTCGTAGCAATAAAATCGATTTTTCAAGTGAAGTAAAGTATTTATTAATAATAATTACCACTGTCGAATTTAAATAGTTGATGAACATTTCGTTAACCAATGGTACTATTAAGAATTCATGATCAGACATGTGAAAGC
>NW_028328080.1:0-24499 GCF_054136105.1 Typopeltis vanoorti
TACATATAAAGAAATACACTTTATTTTAGCACAAAACATAAATATACATGTTAGTTAAACCTTTAATTAAAAGAGTCTGGGTTCCCTCCCTTTTCTTAATTTCACACATCCAAAATTTCCATTCATTGTCATATCCTTGTATATTGACAAATCTTTTGCTTCCATATATAGCTATCCTCAGACTCAGACAACTTATACTAAATTACTAATTGCTATCACACATGCTAATTACACATATATACAAGTTCATTCTATAATTCTGACATACATTTCTTCTAGCAATACTTCTTATATTTAGACAATCATCCCCCAGAATTTTTTTGTTAGCATTCAATTACGTTTTAACAATATAACACTGCAGTTCTATAAACACAGACAGTTCGGAGCCTCAGTCTCCTATTCGGCTGGAGCCTAATATGCCCTTTTCTTAGATGTAGACAAAATGTCCAAATTGCAGACCGTTCTTGTGACACTGCACAGAAATAGGCTGTCTTCTTAAATTTCTGTTTCTCCTTCCTCCACGGTTACTCTAACTTAAGATAAGAAAAACTTCTCTTACCGTTCTTGCCTTAACTGGATATTCTGGTCTGCCTACTGTACTTTCTTTAATGGCGGCTTCACCATTCCTTTGTTCCACACGAGACGAGACACTCTTACACTGACGTTGATTTTCATCAGTGGCCCTTTCTTCTTGGATATCTGGACGCACTATGGCTGCAGCTTTGATCCATGCAACACACATAGCAAGGGGAAACTCTTGCTACACATGGCCGCATGCTTTTCACAACTATATAGCTTTCCGCACAGGAAACTAGGTACCGACGAAACGAGAAGAAAAGAGAGCGATTCAAAACCCCGCCGAAACCTATATACTTCAAAACAGCACCCTCACTCGGTGGTGTCGTCATACGTATGGCAGATGCCGATTGGATACCATGGCCACGAACTGCTTTGACATGGCTTAAAACTTGTATTAGCTTATACATATCTTTTTGGAATTTATATCTTAGTTCATGATTTTATCATGATTTTCTACCTTAGTTCATTTACAATCATTCTCTATTTAGTTTATGGGCTAGTTTAACATTGCTTACAATTTACAAATCTGAATATATATATGTTTTTGGGTTGTTAATAGGCACATTTTCTATCCAGAGGCATAAGCATGTCCTTATTCACTCCTTCTGAGGTAACCTATGTTGGGTCGGAAAAAGGATGACTCATCAAAAGTGAATCAACACTTTTTCCGACACAACACGGGGTAGCCGACACGTCGAGAACAGCAGTCTAGAATCTCGATAAGAAGTATGCTACGAGGTCTCTCAACATACTTCAGCTGAACATCAATGGCAATCAAAAAAGATGGAAGAGCTTAAGAACATTTTATACAAAAATAACATCCACATTGCATGATTACAAGAAACGAAACTAAATCAAAATCTGAAGCTTCAAATCAAAGGCTATTTAACATTAATAAAAGACAGACTGGATCGTTCTGGCGGAGGTCTAGCTATACTCTTACGGACCAAACACATTAAATATAAAGAAATAGTACCAACTACAAACAGCAATATAAATGGTAACACAGAGGCTCAAGCAGTCAAGATATTTCTACCAAAACGCGTTATTACTATAGTCAAAGCATATAATCTTGATAACACAGATATCAATAAAGAACTAATTAAGCACCTAAATCAAACAACCTCAGATACAAAGATCCTTTTTAGGAGATCTAAATGCCAAAAACCCAACTTGGAGCTCCCCACAACTAGATCGGAAAGGAGCACAAATAGAAAGCATAATTGATGACCTAAACCTTGAGATCATAAACAACAAGCAAAATACATACCTGTCAAAAACAACAGGCACAGAATCAGCATTAGATATCACAGCAGTAGATTATGAAACTGCGAGTCATACCCAGTGGAAAATACTAAAGAATGTCATCAGTGATCATAGACCTATTATCACTACCATTAATTTGCTGTTATACCGAAATCCACCAACAAAGAGATCATGGAAACTTCAGTACAGAAAACTGGCTTAAATATACACAACTACTAGAAACATATCGCATTGGTACACCCACTAGTAAAGATCTTGATCAGCAACTACTAGAATTAACTAACAACATACAGAGAGCTGCAAAAAATCCACTTCCCAGAGGACTCAGGAAAAACAATTGGGTTCCATTTTGATCACTTGATCATTATGACTATTGATCATAATATTAATGCTATGATCACTGAAAGAGATAATATCAATGAATAAGTAAAACGAAACAATACAGAAGACAACAAAACAAATTAATAGAATTAACTAAAAACATAAAAGATGAAATTTCTAACTGCAAACAAAAAAAATGGGAAGAATTCTGCAATAGACTAGATCCAAGAAAAGACTCGCAACACTGGAATATCATCAGATTACTAAATAACACAACACTTCTGGATACTGATCACTCTTTGAACACAATCTCCTGAGGAACTAATACAACAGCAACAAACAAACAGATGGCCAATATGCTAGCCAACCAATACTCTAATGTAAGGAAACTGTAATATAACAAAGAAGACAAAAAGTGCAGGAAAATTTGCAAAATTGCAAATTGCTAATACAATCCAGAACCTATCCTTCTGAAGACATCTTTACTTAGGACCTCACAACAACAGAACTAGAAACAGCAATTAGTCAAACTGACCCTGATAAATCACTGGGAATTGATCTTATCTTTGGACTCATGATTAAAAACATGGGAAAAATAGCTGAAAACTGCCTTCTGAAGATATTTAACCACTTCCTGGAGTACAGGCAAACTACCAAAAATCTGGAAACTTCAATCATTATACTCTTACTAAATCCTAACAAAAACCCTAGTGACTGTAAAAGCTACAGACCAATAGCTTTGACTAGCACTCTCTGCAAACTAAACAAAAAAAAAACAATACATACCAGACATGAACTGGCTCTTAGAAAATAACAAAATCAACTTCTAACAAACTGCATACAAGTCTCAACACAGTACAGAAGATTAATTATTTTATCTGTGCCAATCAGTCATAGATGGCTTTCAAGATAAACCACCAAAGAAGACAACAACAATATTCTTGGATCTCACAGCTGCCTTTGATTGCATTTGGAGACAAAAAAAAATAATAAAAATTACATATGATACTGGAATAAGGGGGAACGCATTAATTTGGATTTCTGATTTCATGAAAGGAAGAAAAATGAAAGGAAAAGTTCATGGAATTTATTCCAACATGCATTGAACTTAGGCTGGAGTCCCACAAGGTTCTGTCTTAAGCCCACTCCTATTTCTCATTCATATGAACAATATCCATCCTCACATAACAAATGACACAAAAATAGCATGCTACGCAGATGATATAGCAATCTGGCACATGAGCAGTAATACTCAACAATCTGAAAAAGTCCTAAATAATGCATTAAAAGGCTTAGAAAGATGGGCAAAGGAACTTAAACAGATAAACCCAGAAAAAACAAAACTGAGCATTTTCTCCACTGATATAAAAACCAGACACAATTTCAACCCTCCCCAAATCAAAATATATAATACCAAAATAGAAAAAACAGTCTCCAAAATACTTAGGCCTGAACCTAGATTTACAACTCATATTACAAATATATCTAATAAAGTTCTTAAAAAGCTTAATATCATCAAATGACTTTGTGGAACAAAGTGGCGTGCAAAACCAAAGACACTCAAAACTATATATACTGCACTCATTCGCCTCACTATGGAATATGCCTCATCAATCTGGGCTCCAGCTTCTACTGGCTCAAACGTCAAACTTGACAGAGTACAATTAAGAGCAGCAAAAATTATTATAGGTGCAGTCTCATCCACAAACAATTTAAAAGATCAACAAGAGTGTGGATTTCACATATTAGAAGACAGAAGAAACTCTCCACAGTTAAATTCACTAACAGAATCAGGAGCCAACAACAGGATCACATCTCACTCAGGACTTTCGGTGCCTGGACAAGAAAATCTAGACTAAAGAGATCATCCACTTTATAATATGATCATGAAATTAGAAAACAGATCGATTTAGAACACCTGTCCATAGAAATAAGCAAAGAGCCATTCATTTCCACTATTCTACCAAAAAACACAATGATAAACTTAAACCTCCTTTGAACCTTGTTCAAAAAAGGGATTCCCAGGAAGAAAATAAAAGAAAAGAACTTGACACTATACATCACTTAAATAATCTAAACCATGTCATTGCCTACAGTGATGGATCATCTGATGAAGCACTCAACCAAGAAGGTTCAATGGTTTTTCTAACTCTACCTGGAGGCGAGGAAATGCAAATCACAACAACTTTCAAAATAGCTTCAAACTTCACTTGTGAATTAACAGCCATACAAACAGATCTCAAATTTTATCTCTCTAATCCAGTAATAAACCCCCCCCCCCACCCCCCCCCCCCCCCACCCCCCCCCCCCCCCACCCCCCCCCCCCCCCACCCCCCCCCCCCCCCACCCCCCCCCCCCCCCACCCCCCCCCCCCCCCACCCCCCCCCCCCCCCACCCCCCCCCCCCCCCACCCCCCCCCCCCCCCACCCCCCCCCCCCCCCACCCCCCCCCCCCCCCACCCCCCCCCCCCCCCACCCCCCCCCCCCCCCACCCCCCCCCCCCCCCACCCCCCCCCCCCCCCACCCCCCCCCCCCCCCACCCCCCCCCCCCCCCACCCCCCCCCCCCCCCACCCCCCCCCCCCCCCACCCCCCCCCCCCCCCACCCCCCCCCCCCCCCACCCCCCCCCCCCCCCACCCCCCCCCCCCCCCACCCCCCCCCCCCCCCACCCCCCCCCCCCCCCACCCCCCCCCCCCCCCACCCCCCCCCCCCCCCACCCCCCCCCCCCCCCACCCCCCCCCCCCCCCACCCCCCCCCCCCCCCACCCCCCCCATACAGTATTCCTTCAATATGCTTTGATATATTGTCAAGACCTACTGCTATATTAACATCATGTTTACTTAATTCCTTATATACCGCCTGTTCACTTACTACCAGTACCTATTCTGCCTCTACACTCCATTTCATTCTGGCCTTCCTGAGGATGAAATACTCCAGTAAACTGCCCATTGAATACTGAATATCCTTTGCATCAGTTACAAATCTGCTAGTGTCATCAACCTTCCATATAAATTATTATTATTATTATTATTATTATTATTCATAATATTCTCTCGGGGGACCCTGTAACCCCCAGAGAGCGCGTCCCCTGGGTGGCGGATAGGGGAGCCCACCATGTGTGCGTGCGTGAGTGTGTATATATATGGTGGGGTGGTCCGAATATACTGAATAAGGACTTGTGGACCAACAGGGCCATAAGGGGCAATCATCTTGATTGTAAGGGAAGCGGCACTCCCATGCACCCCTAGCTGGATCTCACCTCTCCTTCATCTCCTTTAATCTTTTCTATAAGGCCTTATCAGCCAACTCTTCTTATTTTATGACCCTTATGCTATTAGAGTACTCGAGGGCCATGGGGTCTTTTCATTTCTTTCCCTACAACTATGCCCTCTCTATAAACCCTACTATAATTCTTCTATAATCTACTCTTTCCCCTTCAATATACCCTATTCCTCCTATGGGTTTAAATTCGGAAGGAGGCTAGTTCAGAAGTCTTAAGGTAGCAGCCCTACCACTGAACTATTCCATCCTCAGACTATTCCCCTAACATGGAGAACATAATTCTATTAGTTAGCTGAAAGAAAAAGATAATCGGATTGAATCTATAGGAAATGACCCTGGAATGGAAAAGGTAAAACAAAAATGGAAACGACAAAATATAATACACATAGCAAACTGTAATGAAAGAGGAATAGCATATAAAGAAATAGAATTAGACCAAATATTAAATGAAAGAAATTTTAAAATAGCAGTAATCACTGAAACAAAAAAAAATTAAAAGGAACCATGAGAACTGAAAACTTTAATATGATATACAGTGGAGTTGACAGAGACCAAAGAGCACAAGCAGGAGTCATGATTTGGATTCATAACTCCCTTTCAAAACAGTTAAAACATTATAAATTATGGAATGAAAGAATAATAGAAGCTAGAATAAAAATAGATAGAGGCTGTTTAACAATAATTGGTTTATATGCCCCAAAAGAAGGAAGAGAACAGCATAATATTGATTTTTATAATCAGCTACAAAACATATATAATAAAATAAATAAAAATGATTACGTAATTTTAGCAGGAGACTTAAATGCAAGAACTGGAAACATGAAAATTAATAATAATATAGGAATACATGGGAAACATACCGTATTTTCCGGTGTATAAGAAGCACTTTTTTACCTTAAAAATTCATCTTAAAAATGGGGTGCGTCTTATATAATGAAGGTAAAGATTGTTTCCTCTTTTCAAAGTCATACGCACTCCCTTTTATGTTCCAAGATCTTTGTAGGCGGTTAATGGTGAAATCAAATTGATCCGTGACCTTCACGTGACTTCTAGCGCGTCATTGACTAAGAGCAGAGAGCCCCTATTCAAGTTTCATAATATCTTATCCGAGTAATCAGTTGCCGATGTTTATCAGTATTGAGTTAACGTGTTGATATATTTTGTGTTCAGTTTGATATTCCCGTAGATTTTAGTGATGGAAAAAAAACAGGTGACATTCATATACTTCAAGTTACAAATTGCAGGTTGTAAAATATGCGGAAGAACACGGGAATAGGGAAGCTGAAAGACATTTTGGACCTCCGCCTACAAAAAAAATGATTAGAACTTGGCGTGGTCAGAAGGAGATTTTCTACAATTTGCGTAAAGAAAAGCGTGCGGAACGTGGAAAATTGCGAAGTGGCCAGAACTAGAGATCGAAGTTTTGAAATGGGTGAAAGAAAATCGGCAAAATAGCATTGCCATCTCAACGTTTTACAACATTTTCAACAGTTTGGGTTTTTTCCAGAAAATTGTATTCAATTTCTTGGGTGCGTCTTATACATAGGAGCGATTCTTATATACCGGAAAATACGGTACTCTAAATAGGAATGGTAAAAAATTGATTGACTTTGTAGTTTATAATAACCTAAAAATAATGAATTCCTTCTATAAACATAAAGACATACATAAATATACTTGGGCAGCAAGAGGATGGAAATCAATATTAGATTACTTCATATTAAATGAAAAGACATCAAAATTTTCACTAGATGTTACAGTTCACAGAGGATATGAAATAAGCAGTGACCACTTCCTTGTTAAAATAAAATTAAGATTACCACCTAAATGGCTACAAGTAACAAGAACAGAAAGAAATATTGAAACATTTGTTTATAAAACTAGACTATTGAATGACACAAATGTACAATGGCTATATGAACAAAGAATTAACCAGTATCTAGATAAAATAAAACAAAATGAAGAAATAGAAATAGAATGGCTTAATATAAAAACGATACTAAATGCAGCAGCAAATGAAAGCTTAGGAAAGACCAAAAAATCCAATAAAAGAAAAACACTGAAGATCTGGGATGATACAATCAAAGAAATAATCAAAAAGAAAAAAGAAGCCTATCACAAATGGTTAAGCAGTAAAAGATTAGAAGATGAAATAGAATATAAAAGAATAAGAGCCATAGTTAAAAGTGAAGTCAGAAAATGACATAGAGAATAAAAAATAAGACCCAATGTATATAAGATTTTGAAACACTTAAATGCAGATACCAAAGAAAACATAAAATTAAACATTGAATTGAAATCAGAAGAATTTCTAAATTACTACACAGAATTGTGGACTGACAAATATTTTAAAAAAGACAACTGGCAAACAATTAACGAAAATGAAAAGGAAATGACTAAAGAAAAATTAGAAATCAGCCTGAAAGAAACAAGAAACGGAAAATCATCTGGAAAAGATAAGCTAGGTTCGGAACTATATAAATACGCAGAAACAAGATTCAAAGAAAGAATCTTATTATTTTTAAATAAAATTTACTCAACTGGTATCCCCCCAATAGAATGGAAAAAAGCAATTGTGGTTCCTATCTTTAAGAAAGGTAATAGAGATGACCCTAAAAACTATAGAGGTATCAGTATACTAAATTCCTGTTACAAAATATATAGCAGAATCTTAAATAACAAACTAATGAAATATTCCGAAAACTTTATTCTAGAGGTACAAAATCGATTTAGAAAAGGACGATCATGTATAGACCCGGCCTTTTGCCTGAAAAATTAATAATAGAGAAAAGAAGAGAATACAATTTAGAAACACATATTGCATTTATTGACTTTGAAAAAGCATTTGACAAAATTAAAAGAAACATATTATTTAACATATTAAAAGAAAGACAAATACCAAATAATATCCTAAAACCTATCACAAGTATATATGAAAATAATCAAATACAAATAAGATTAAATCACAAGCTATCATATACAAGAGAGATAAACCAAGGGATCCGACAGGGATGTCCCCACTCAGCAACTCTTTTTAATATCTACTTAAACGAAATAATAATAAAATGGAATAAAAATTTACATCAAAGAATTAAACTTTCTCCTACAGTTAACTTAAACACTCTCTTCTTTGCCGACGACCAAATAATAATTACAAATTCTGAAGATAACTTACAGAAAGCTATTTTAGATCTAAATGAGATATCCAAAGATTATGGTATGATAATATCAACAGAAAAATCAAAAACTAAGGCCTTTAAAGGACAAGATCCAGCAAGAACTAAAATACTAATAGATAACAAGATCTTAGAACAGGTGAATTCATTTAACTACCTAGGATATACGATCACATATGAAAATGGAAAAGATATAAACGTAAAATTGCAAAATATTTAAAAATAACAGGTGTAATTAACTCTGTATTTAAACAAAACCTAGTTGAAAAACAAACCAGGCTAAAAGTATACAATACATTAGCCTTACCAGTATTAATGTATGGAAGCGAAATCTGGGCAATAAAACAAAAAGTCAAACAAAGATTAACAACAGCAGAAATGAAGCTTATGAGAAAAACTGCAAAGTATACCCTATTTGATCACAAAAGAAATGAAGATATCATGAAAGAATTAAACCAAGAACCAGTAATAGAAAAAATTAAAATATATAAACATAAATGGATGGAACACGTTCAAAGAATGAAAACAGAAAGATTACCAAAACAAGCCTTAAAGTACGTAGGCTGTTCAATAAGTAATAAGACTATATTTATACAGAAAACAGACTACCTTTAATCGTCATCATTTAGATGGTCTTTTTCGAAGTAACTACCGTGAGACGCGATGCATTTGTCCCAACGTTGTGTCCACTTCTTAAACACATGTGAAAGTCCGTTTTTTGAGAGTTCTTTCAAAACCGTCTCCACAGCTTTTACACATGCTTTGTTGCTTTCGAAATGGCGGCCTCTTAGTGGTTTCTTGAGCTGAGGATACAGCCATAAATCGCGAAATCGCACGGTGCGAGATCAGGACTGTATGGAGAGTGTGGTAGGATATCTGTGTTGTTCTTCTGCAAAACGTGCACTACACAACCAGCAATATGTGGCCTTGCATTATCGTGGTGCTATAAGAAGCCATTCTTCAGCAATGGACCCTTCCTTTTGACGTGCTTGATGATAATCGCTGCTGTGTTGATCATTGTCTCTGTGATGGACGTTGAAGGTCTTCCCTCACGTTCAAGATCTTCCACATTTTGCCTTCCTTCCTTAAAAGTTTTATGCCAGCGAAAAACACTTTCCCTCGACATTGCTTCATCGTCGAAAGCTTCGTGTATCATGTTAAAAGTGTCCGATGCCGATTTTTGCAAACGCACACAAAATTTAATCGCATAACGCTGTTCCAAGGACGCTTCCATTTCGAAGCCTGGTCGCGCCTCGAGGCGCGCCGATAAGCACTTGCTTTTAGTCACGTGACACTCTGGCACATCAGCCCGTATACGCCATCTATCAGCCTCTTTTGTTAATACATATACAACACGTTTATTTATTCCACAGAAATTAATATTCTGATGAGTGGTTTCGCCACAGCAAAATTAGTCTTATTACTTATTGAACAGCGCCACGTACAAGCCATTAGGAAAAAGAAAACCAGGACGTCCTCTTAAACGATTCAAAGATGACCTTCTAAGGCCGGAACAGGCCATGCTAGGCCTAAATCCTTGATATGCATGATGATGATGATTTAAATGAAGGGGATATTAAATCCCACATTGTTTCAAAACCGATTAAGAAACTCAAAGATCGGAATCAGAGAGTTTCATGCCGAATATAGTAAACTATAAAGTATCGGCGACTACTAGCGTAAGCCTAAGCACACGCAGTCCTTAGAACGTAGTGCAAACTAGAGCAACTCATAGCAAGGTTGGGTAAAGCTCTGATCGCTATTCTTAGTATTTCCCACAATGTAAAACCCATCTCCTAGGAGATCTTCTAGTAGATGAATCTGGGATGATTCCAAACTCAAGGGAATGAACACATTCAAACTCCTTGCAGACACCACACTCTCAGGCAAGGCATTCCAATCATTTACAACTCTGCATGAAAAAAACCTGCCTCTCGCTCCCCTACTCACACCTTCTTGCTAAGACATTCAGAAAAAATCCCATCTTCTAGTAGCTTTACCCAGAGCTACTTCATTTGACCGAGGGGACCAGAAGAGATCACTGGTTTCATGTATTGGCAATCACTGCAAATGCTCAGTCATAGGTCGTGTGCAATGTGTAGTGCCTATTCTCAAATTGTCTACTCAACTCCCCCCCCCCCCAAGATTAAATCCTGAGTGTGTCACTAGTTCCACCAATGTGGTATATACAGCTGGTAATCTTTTCACCCCAAAATACATAACCTTACACTTTGCCACATTTAAGTAACATCCCATTTCCATCTATCCATTCCTGTATTTTGTTCTTGACCAACTTTTCCAATACTTTGAGAAATCTTGATATGCTGATCGTTTAGTAATTTGCTATATCAGTCTTTGAGCCTCATTTCTGCAATGGAATTATTTTCTCCTCTTTCCACCCCCCTCAGGACTAACTTAGACCTGAGACTTAGATTAAACAATACGGTGAAGGACACTGACAATCCCCTCACTGCTACACATAAAACAGGAGCTCTGGTATACCATCCAACCCGCACAGCTATATTCACATTAAAGCTCTGTAATATGCTATGCACCTCCATTTCATTTTCCTCAGTTCCGTATAAGCCTTTGTCTCTCTCATTCCTGCAATGTCACCACCTGGATGACTTACTCTTCGAAAGTGTTCACTTAGTAACTCTACTATTTTGACTTATGAGTTACCTTCCAACCATCGGCATTTATTAAAATAATTCTACCATATACATTTTTCCTTTTACTTGCAGCATATAGAAAAAACTGTTTGGGTTTCTCTTAAGCCTGCATTGCTAACTTCCTATCATAATTTGCTTTGGCTTTCTTACCACACTAATTACGCTTCTGACCTGTGCCTTGTATTTTCATTTTAAGGAGAAAAGTGCCTGCAGGTCACTTTTCTCCTTAAATTCCCTCCACGATTGTTTCTTTTTTTTTGCAGTTCCAGCTTTCTGATGATATTCATCCATTTAACTCCCACTTGATGTACTCCCCTGACTCTAGGTATGCAGTCTGCCATTACCTCCCTCAAATGCTCCTTTACCACTTCCCATGCACTATCAACATCCAGTCCTTGCAGTTTTACATGTCATCACGCTGATCCAAGCAATGTCCTAAGGTTGTCATATTACCAACCCTGTAATTCCACATATATCCTCTCTTAACTGAAAATTGCACACATTTGGCCACTTCACAGGTCAAGACCATATGATCGCTCTCAGCAATTGGCTGCAACATGGTCATATTCATTATAGACATATTCTCAGAAGCAATTATTAGATTGAGCACTCTCGAACCTCTGGTATATTCCATCACATCCTGTCTCAGGTAATTATTCCTCAGTAACAGCATAAATTCCATTCCCTTCCCTCCATGTGTCTATGGCAGCATCCAACTGTATATTATTATTATTATTATTATTATTATTATTATTATTATTATTATTAACATCTGACCACTAGGGAGTCAGCGATTCATCATAGGAGGTGCACACAATGTTCATCCAATGGTGGTTTAAACTGATTAAATGTGTCTACATTCACAATGCACTCAGGCAATGCATCCCACTCACCACCACTCTCTGTGCCAAGAATCTGCTACACACTGCTATCACCCTCCTTAAACAGATTCCAGCAATGGCTTCTTGTCTACCCTCTTTTTCATTCTATGAAAAATCTCTTCAATATCAACTTGATAACAACCCATGACTAGCTTATTAATCTTAATTATATATCCTTTTCCTCCTATTCATGAGGCTCTGCAACTTACATTCTCTCAATCTGTCCTTGTACTCCACATTCTAAAGACCACTGACCACCTTTGTTAATCTTCTCTGGATCCTTTCCAACATATCCTCGTCACCATGAAAACCCAGTGACCAAATCTATGCAAAATAATCCACATGAGGCCTGATGGAGGCCTTATACAATGGCATCATAACCTCTCTATTTCTGGATGTCAGGGCCCTCTGCATCATTGCCATTATCCAACATGATATCTTCACAACTTGTGCAATCTGGCCCTAAATTTCGGATCTTTGTCTACCATCACTTTAAGTCTCTCATCTCCCCTACTTCCTACACATTTTCCCCACCAAGTGTATAATTTGCATCCCATCATTCCTCCAAATCTCAAAACCTTGCACTTTCCAACATTCCACTTACTTGCCCATTCAGGCAAACTTATTCAGGTCCTCTTATAATGCCATAAGAACTACTTAACTCTACATTGCTCTCCCCAATTTTGCATCATCTGCAAACAGCTGTATATCACTAGTTAAACTCTTCACAATATCATTAATATATAAATTGAATGACAATGGTCCCCAAACTGACTCCTGTGGACACCACTAGTGACCTTCCTGTTTTGGGATACTGCACCCTATATAAAACTTTCTGATACCTATCTGATAGCCAGTCACTGATCCAGTTCAAAAGGCTGTCATCTAATCCCATTTTTTTCAATTTATTTACCAGTTTTTCCTGTGGCAGTCTATCAAAAGCTTTTGCAAAATCCAAGTATACTGTATATGCATCTCCCCTGTCCAAGGTATTTGTCACCTTATTATACCACATAAATAAGTTAGTGAAACATGAACTCCCTTTAACAAACCCATGCTGATAACCACAGAGAATACTGCTGTTATCAACCCAATGATTATTATTATTATTATTATTATTATTATTATTATTATTATTATAAAAACCTCCATGGAGTCAAAGCCTCATTGTGGGAGGTCCACTGTTATACATACAGTTTATCATACTGTGACTTAAATATATTCACTGTCTCTGCACTCACCACACTATCGAGCAAAGCATTCCAATCAATCACCACTCTCCATGCAAAAAACCTGCTCCTCACTCCCTTGCTCACACCCTCCTTATACAGCCTCCAGGAATGACCTCTTGTTCTCCTGCTATCCTCACCCATTCTGTGCAAAACCTCCCCAACATTAATCTGGTAATAACCTCTTAACAGTCTCAATCATATCCCCCCCCTCCTCCTTCTATCCACCAATTTCTGCAAATTGCATTTTGTCAATCTGTCTTCATACTCTACATTCCAGAGACCAGAAACCACCTTAGTCAATCGCCTCTGAACTTTTTCCAACGCAATTTCATCTTTTTGAAAACAAGATGACCAGATCTGTGCACAGTAATCCATACCTGATCAAAGCCTTATACAAAGGAACCATAACATCCTTACTTCTACAAGTCAATGTCCTCCACATCATTCCCATTATCCGGTGTGTTGTCTTCATAATTTTAGTAACATGTCCCCGAAATTTTAGGTCCTTGTCTACAATCACTCCAAGATCTCTCATCTCCTCTACCTCTTCCAAGATATTTCCACCGATTGTGTACTTTATATCCCATCTCTGCTTCCCAAATTTCAAAACATTACACTTTGAAACATTGAATTTACATCCCCACTTATTTACCCATTCAGCCAGTGTATTCAAGTCCTCTTGCAAAGCTACAGCATCCACACCTACTCCTGATAGCTCTCCCCAACTTTGCATCATCTGCAAACAACTGCACATCACCATTCAGACCTCTCCAGATATCATTTACATACAAATTAAACAGCAATGGGCCCAAAACAGACCCTTGAGGTACACCACTAGTAACTTTCCTCTTCTCGGATATCGCTCCTCCATAGACAACTCGCTGATACCTATCAGACAGCCAATCTCCAATCCAGCGAACCAATCTACTGTTCAGCCCCATCCGTTCCAATTTAATTACCAGCTTGCCGTGTGGCAATTTAACAAATGCCTTTGTAAAATCTAAATATACCACTGTATATGCAACACCCTTATCCAACGAATTTGCCACTTTATTATAAAAGGTAAGCAGGTTGCTAAAGCACGATCTTCCTTTAATAAATACAATCAAACCAAAGAGTATTTTTCTGTTGTCAACCCAATTCTGAATCTTATTCCTAACTAACTTTTCTAGAACCTTTACTACAACTCCAGACACACAGACTGGTCTATAATTCAAAGCCTTACTCTCATCACCTCCCTTATGAATTGGAACAATTTTATCCTCTTTGCACTCTTTTAGAACTTGACCCAGTGAGAGACTCATCTTGAAAAGATATACACAAGCTGTTGTTAACTCTCTGGCACATTCCCAGACACGTGGTGAAATAGCATCAAGTCCCACAGCCTTATTTACATCAAGTCTATTCAATTCCTCATATACCTCCTATTCACTTACTAACAGTTCCTCCTCCTCCTCCTCCTCCTTTCCCACTGCTTTCAAGTTCTGCATGATGCCACATTCACAAGAATGAAATACCTTTAGAAATTGCTCACTAAATATCTCAACAATATCCTCCACAGTGGTTATCATTCCTCCATTTTAACTAATCAATCCCATCCTACCATAATCATTCTTTCTACTACTGGCGACATGTCGAAAAACCTCCTTAGGATTTTTTTGACCGCTTTAGCTAACTGCTGCTCATACTGCATTTCTGCTACCCTTATCAAGCTAGCCACCTTCCTCGGCTGCTCTTTGTACTTCTCATGCAACTGTTGTTATAAATACTCATTTTGTGTTTCTTCCATAATACCTTCTTCTTCCAGATTGCATACCTTATCTCTGGATTCATCCATTTTACACCCACTCGATTTACCCTCTTAACCATTGGAATACACTCTGATACAATCTGATAAGGCAATATCAAAAAATCCAACAAAAATCCAATAACAAAAAATCCAACAAAACATCTTGAGTATGGCCCAAGCAACATTCATATCCTTTCCATCCAGTTCCTCTTTCCAATTTATTATCGCAAGCTGTTTCCTGAGCTTTTCGTAATTACCAGTCTTATAATTCCACATATATCCCTTTCTAACAGACGTCCTCGAATGACTGGTCACCCTGCACGTGATCACTCGTGGTCACTCTCACCAACTGGTGGAAGATTTGATATCTCATTTATAATAACATCATTTAATGAGATGATCAAATTCAATACTCTTGATCATCGTGTACCCTCCGTTACGTGCCGCCTAAGGTAATTATCTTTCAAAAACTCCAAAAAGTCATTTTCTTTACCCCCAGATGCAGTCTCTTGCTTCCAGTCTATATTACCATAATTAAAGTCGCCCATAATGATAACTCGTTTCTTGCTAGCTAGGCCAATTTGCCTATACATTTCCTTCTCATTACTCTCCACATTACCAGGTCTATAGAACACCCAACTAAATATTTCATCCTGCTTACTTCTACCTCACACCATACTGCCTCAAAACCGTGACCATTATTTGCACCTTGCAAATCCACCTTAGATGGGTACAACTCATCTGCTACCATTAACAGTACTCCTTTTCCCTTTCTTCTCTGTCTATCTTCACGAAAAATATCATATCTGTTCATCTCCATTCCTGTTAAGATGTCATCGTCATCTAACCATGTCTCACTTATACCAAGAATTTTGGGGCGAACAGACTCAAGCAAAGCAACAATTTCGTTCCCCTTATTTCGAATACTTCTAGCATTAGTGAATAAACATAAGAAATCATTACTGCTTCTACAAGTCCTACGAACGTCACTCCTACGATGTGACTCTTCAATACCTTCCCCAGTCACTTCCTCTATATTACCACCAATTCTACAACTTTCCACACACCTAAACTCTTCCCACCCATCCCAGGCCATCTCAATCTGTGTTTGCCCGCTTACACATTCACCTCTGAATTCAGCATCTGCATGTTTCATAAAGTTTCTCCCCATCCGCCCTGACTCCCGCCATATCCCTGTTCATGTTGTACCTCCACTCTCTCATTTACTTCATTCATAATATTCACCTCCCCATTTGCAAGTGAACAAATACCTCTCTCAACCCTGCTTTTTTGCTCTTTCATATCACTTTGCACCACCTCAGATATATTCATTACAGTCATTACCTCTCCTGCCAGTAACAATCTCTCCAGCAGACTCGCACCAAAACCATTTAAATGCAGCCCATCTTCTTTATACAATTCCATCTGTCCCTAAAATTCCTCCCACACATTCACAATATGCACTCCATTCTCCTCACATAACTGCACTAACATATCATTCATAATCTTTGCTCGCCTCCTCAAGTCATCACTATCATACCTTGCCAACACACTAACTACCTTTCCTACCACACTGTTATCTTTTACTCTCCTTAATAATCTACTTATATCCAATCTGGCATTTTCCTTTTCCAATTCAAATTATCTGTTCCTACTACAACCACCAACTCTTGTGCTCTCTTATTCCTCATGTCCAACTCTTCAATCACTCTCTCCATTCTACCACCAGGAAAACAAACCTTATGCATCTTCTCATTCACCACACCTCTAATAATGGACTCTCCATAGAGAGCCACTCTCGAATCATTCGATATATCTTTCGCATAGCCATGTTTCCTTCTGCTCTTTTTCACTCTTCCATGTATGTCTCTAATTCTTTTCATCTCATTTCGCATGCAGTTCATCTCTTGCCTGACCATCATCAACTCTGCTTTCATGTCTGCATCCAATATATATTCCTGTCTGACATTTTCATGTAGTTTTATATTATGTCTTTGGATATTTTTGGTCGCGCAGCATCTACAGCAGTCCTCACACTGATGTTCTGACGAGGATATCCAAGGATAATTAACTGATCAATTTTCCTTCTCTTGAGCAGCATTCTGATCCTGTAATGGAAGCTGCTGATCATGTATTTTAGGAATGTTTGGCATAACAGCAGTAGGCATGGATGTATCCCAAGACATCATCATGGATCTACTGTCTTGAAGTGAAGAACTGACACAAGGTGAAACTGCAGCTCCAAGTAATAAGAGTGAGACACCAGGTTCGATATCATTTATCATACTTTGTGCAACTTGAAAAGAAGTAGATAATTCAGGTGATACAGAACAAGGAACTAATATTTGGCTAACAGTACTTAGCCCTGATTCTATGTTATTTGGTTGAGTTTCAATTAACTCAAGAGTATTAAGAATAGGCATCGTATTGATTACCGGGATTGACAATGAATCTTGGAGCAAACTGTCAAAAGATGTCACCGCCTGTGATTCCTCAATTTCTATTATTGTATCTTCACTTTGTTGTGATCCTTTTACCAACACTGAACTCTGTGTAGATGAAAATGAGTTCTGAGTTGGACTAGGATATATATTTGAATTAGAAACAGAAATCTCATTTAATGGATAATCAGTTCCTGACAGTTCTAACCTTCCTTCACTTGTGAACGACTTTATTGATCTAATGGTATCTTCTGGTGTGTCTAATTCATTTACTTTTGATGACACATTGGTCTTCATGCCTTTACTGTTAGAACCACGAAGATATGTACTCCGAGATCTTCATCTTTTCTTCTTAATTAACCGGTAGAAATTCTGTGCTGCGTTTTTTTGGTTGCACCTCAGCAAGTAACACGGCTTGGTTAATTGAGTCATGTTCACTCTTCTCCTGAATATCAATACTGGAAGTATCCCTCTGTGCAACTTCTGTAGAGATCTCAACATTCAGACTTTTAGCAGCACTAAGCAGCGTAGCAAGTTGGTCCTGCGAAATGATCACTTCACCCTTGTACATAAAATCTATTATCATTTTTAAATCAGTGTATTTTATATCTTTGAGAAAAACAACTGGATGTTTACAAGAGTTTTCAAGAAATATGCCATAAAAGAAAGAACTGCAGGCAGACAACACAATTTTGTGTACTTTAAGTCTCTTGCCTTCACATACTAAAGTCACATCTACAAAAGTTTCAGTAAAAAGTAATTCATTAAAAGTAGTTAGTACATTGACATGGTGATATGATGATGATGATTCCTTCTTAAACAGATGTATCCTACTTCTCACAAATCTCTCCTCTACCTTTACTACAACTCCAGATATATAGATTGACTTATAATTTGAAGGTACAGCCTTACCACTCACTACCTTTATGCAGTTGAACAATTTTACTGTCATTCCACTCCCTTGGAACCTGTACTGTTGCAAGACATTAAACAGGCATGCCAACGCTATTGCCAATTCCCTGGAATATTTCCTTAAGGGAAGTGGTGATTTATCGTCAAATTCTATCACCTTATTGACATCGAGTTTATATATTTCCTCAAATACCTCCTGCTTATTCACGATTAAATCCTCTCCTATGTCCTCAACACTTTAGTTCCTCATGATTCCACCCATCTGGATGAAACACTAATAAATTGACCATGGAATGCTCCCTGTAAGGATTGATCGGTCTATCCTCAGCAGAGATATGATAGAAACATTTATGGCACTTAAATGTTTCTATCATATTAATCCTTTGTATAGGATTAGTCCTGTCCCCTCTAGCAAAAGAATGCTAGAGAGGACAGGACAAGAGGTCAACCCTGTAAGTTGGGCAGGAGTGCAGTTAGCAAATGTGTGAGGAGTAGGTTTTTCTTTTTTGCTTGGCGACTGGTGAATGAATAGAATGTGTTGCCAGAGTAAACTCTGGGTGATTTGTCTGTTAATGGTTTCAAGGAGAGGCCTGTGTAGCTCAGTGGAAGTGGCACTTGCATCTTCTGTGCTAGGCCACCCGAAGATAGACTTCAGTTCAAGTCTAGTCGCTGACTGGAGGAACTTGTTCTAAATCTACCAGTTCCCAAGTTAGTCAATCTTTGGCATGGGAAAGCAAGTTTTTTCTCCTGGAAACTCGGGCTGTTCATCCCGTAAACTCAAGAAAATCAATTGTAGAACCCACATTAATTCAGACAGTAACATATCCTGTTAGGGTTAGGTACCAAGAGATAGCAGCACTTGCTTGCCAGTCTCTTCATCGGTGGTGGCTTATAATTAGTGATAGTCAGTCTCCAAAAGCTAGATAGAATTAAAAAAGGCCTTGCCTACTCCCTATAAGGGAATAAAAAGGTGTTAGCTTATTATTATTATTATTATTTATGGTTTCAAGGAGAGGTACGACAGATATTTGTCGATGGTTTGATGTTGATGGTTTGATTTTCTCACCATGAGTCTCAGGACTTCATGAAGGTACCTGTGTAATAATATTTCTTAATGATGCAGTGTACCCATTGTTTGATTTTATCTGTTATCTGCTATCCATCACTACGAGAAGCATAAGAACTAGTGCAAAATAATTTTAACCCTTATCAAAGTGGGAAGAAACATGGAAGGAAAATACGAAAGAACATTTGCATAACATCTTTAAAGGTGATCAATCATCACAGGATCAGATCTACCTCGCAAAACATGGATGGTATCAGATGGGCAGCCAGGGAGGGAGCCAAGGGACCCTGGCCCCCCAAAAAAAGAAAAAGGAAAAAACACTAGAAAAATTAAAAAAACTCTTTTCCTAATTAAAATTCATTTTTTTTATTTATGTGGTGTCGTGTCTTCTATTTCTATACTACTTATGAATTAGCGGCCACATAAAGTGGGAATACTCTATAGCTGTCTGGAATCCCGGCTGCTGTGAACGCAAGAAGAACGAAGTAGTGCTCTTGCGGACCGAGCGCTACTTCGTTTGCCCGAGCCGGGCCAGAGGATATCACGGGTATCATGTATTGGCAATCACTGCAGATGCTCAGTCATAGGTCGTGTGCATTCTCATATAGTGTGCATTCTCCAATCGTCTACTGAACTTGCCCCTCCCCAAGATTAAACCATGAGTGCTCCCCTCACCCCCACCCTCGAAGATTAAATCTTGAGTGCGCTACTGGATGGTACTAAACAGAATTCAAACAAATCATGGCCTATTTACAGATACGGTCTATAAATGGAACAGACAAACATTTCCAGAATGTGACTGGTGCTCCACGACAGACTGTTCAACATATTGTAACAGAATGCATCTTCCATGCTTATCAGAATGGCTGGAATGACTTTTTACAAGCGGCTCCTAAAGCTGTGACCTGGATTACGAACTTAGATCTAAATTTATAATGATATATATGTTTTTCCCCTTACTACAACATATTAAGACTTTTACTTTTAACTATTATTTTAATTTTCCAACTACTGGATCAGATCTGTGTTTTCCTTCAGTTTTAACTTAAAATATTTTAAATTCTTCAATTCTGTTAATATATAATGACACCATGATTCTTTTTTGATTTTGACAATTAGTTATAAATCAGGTTTGAGAGTTTAGTTTTACTGCAAAATTTAATCTAAAACTACATTTTAGATTAAATGTAACAGGATTTGTCTGAATACTTCATATAGTCAAACTAGGAATTTCTGAGCTGTCTTCTTCCATCTTTTTCTACCAGAAGAACTCTGCATTGATTCCTTTATCATTCCTTTGTTTTATGTACTATGTAGAATGGCAACTCTTCACTTTTTTTTTTAAATATGATTTATTTTTAATTTTGTTCTTTATGTTAGAAGTGTTTCAATGAAAGTATATTGAAAGAAGATGAAAGGCATGAAAACGGACATGAAATACACATGATCACCATAATTAAACATTTCGTGCCTTATGTGGCTCATTTCCCTACTGGAATGTCACCAAATTTGGTATGGAAGCTAATCAAGACATGGGAAGCAGAATTGGAAAAAAAATGGGGAAAAAAATTATTTCGAAAAGTCGTTAACAGAGCGAATATGGGGCTGTACAATATAAAAAAGCATTGGAGTTTGCCCTCTATGACGCTTAACCACACAAAGAAAGACTTGTGGTTCAAATCTAGTCACCGACTAGAGAAACATTTTGACTTTTTTTGACCAGTTCCTGAGTTAGTCGATCTCTGGCACAGACAAGTAGCGGGTTTTATCTCCCAGAAGATCAAGAAAATCGGCCGTAGAATGCATACTATTTTCAGAACATTAAAAATAATGTGTTAGGGTTAGGGACCGCGAGATGGTGACACTTGCTAGCCGCCTTCTTCACTGCATACCAATTAATTAGTGATAGCCTTGGGCAAGCTATCTCTGATTGGCTACCATTGGCGACTGAACTGCCCAATCAGTCTCCAAAAACTTAGATAGGGCTAAAACGGCCTTGCCGACTCCGTATACGGAGTCGGCAAGGAAATGAAAGTTTACCTTTATGTGTTGTATATATATATATATATATAACACAGCAACAAAACATTTAATATCAGTTTAATTTAGCTTAGTAATCACGGTGTTACAGTTACTGGGGCATAAGTGTTGTCCAAGCCCAGTGTGAGGCAGGGATGGAATGGGTGAATGCCACAGGCGGAAAAGTAAAAGGGGAAAACTTACAGAGTGTATGTTACAGTTATACTGGAGGCAGAAAAAATTAAAAATTAATTAAAAATTAAAAAAATTAAATTGGATATATCATATATTTAAAAAAGTATTAAATTTATATATACATATTTATAAAGATAATCATAATTTATTCTAATTATATAAGTTCCAAATAACTATGTTTATTTTGATAATCCCTGGGACAGAAACATTTAGATCCAATTTCATTGAGAAAATTTGATTCTCTTATACATAGAATATTTTTATTTAAACAAAATTAATCGGAAATCGGGAAAAAATTCGAATTTGTGTTTAGATGATAATCAGGCTCCTGAGAAATATCTACTTCAAATGTAAATACCTCAACACTAAATTACGAGCATTTTGACGATCCAGCTTTATGGCCAAACTTGTTCAATTCAATAATTGATATATTAGTAAAACGAGTTTCTCCTGCTGAATCAAAAGATACTTTTTTTCCACGCGATGAACATAATAGAAGTTTTCATGTATCGCATTGTAATAGGATTTTGAGTAACGGAGAAACCATTAAAAGATATTGGTTAATTTACTCGAGTTCAAAAAATATAGTATTTTGTTTCTGCCAAATTATTTTCTAATATTCGAATTATGAACTTAATTCATAAGGAAATAACGATTGGAAACATATGTCCCAAGTTCTTCAGCGCCACGAAAAATCTCAAGAACATTTTAATAATTTTAAACAACGGATTGACTTGGAAAAGCGTTTATAAAATGAAACTACAATTGATCGACATTAGCTAAAATTACTCAAAAAAGAACAAGAACACTGGAGGCATGTTTAAAAATACATAATATCACTTATTAAATTTCTTGCAAAAGAAGACATAGCGTTCAGAGGAAGTTCAGATACTCTATATACAAATAATAATGGAAAATGTTTGAAACTGATTAAATTATTCGCCGAATTTGACAGCGTATTACAAAAATATGTAGAATGCATAAAAAACAATGAAATTCACGTTCATTATTTAGGGAAATATATACAAAACGAAATCATTAATATATTGAGTAATGAAATTTTTAAAAAAATTGTATCTAAAACAACGAATGCTAAGTATTTTTCAATAATTGTTGATTGCACCACTGATATTTCGAGGCAGGAGCAAATGTCCTTAATTGTAAGATATGTTTCTATAAAAGAAAAAAATGAAGAAACCCAAGATATTATACAAATAGAGGAACGATTTCTAGATTTTATTAAAATTAATAATACAACAGGAAGTGGTATGGCTGAAGTAATTTTAAAATTATTAAAAGAAAAAACTTAAATATTCAAAATATCCGTGGTCAGGGATATGACAACAGCTCAAATATGAAGGGGAAGCATGCAGGAGAGTACAAGCACTTTTAAGGAACAAAAATCCTAGAGCATTTTTTGTTCCGTGTTGTACGCATTCCTTGACCTTGGTATTGAGCAATGCAGCAAGCTGCAATGTAAATACGGTTTTATTTTTTGACATTATTCAGTCAATCTATAATTTATTTTCTTCATCAAGTCATCGACGGGAAGTTCTAAACCACATCCAAAATTTTACTTTAAAACCTTTATGCACGACGAGATGGGAAAGTCACGTTGAAGCTGTAAAGGCAATTCGAAATCAAGTAAAAGAAATACATGAAGCTTTAATTTTTATCACAGAAGATGACAGCTTAATTGGGCAACAAGGCATTAAAACAAAATTGGAAGAGAGTTCGTTAGCAAAAAAAAATAATAATTCTTTCAAGTTTATATTTTTGCACATTTGTTTTTTATGACATTCTATGTGAAATCAATGCATCTAGCAAACAATTGTAAAATATCTCTTGCAATATTATGGAAGCCTTGAAATCATTAGATGTCACGAAAAAATTCTTGACCTTATATAGCGAAAATAATTTTTTGAAAGTTAAACACCAAGCCAATAACTCTGCTCTAAATATTGGGTTAAATGCTGATTTACCATTTAACGACAGCACACGAACTCGACATGTAAAAACTCAATTTGATTATGAATGTCCTGACGAATCAATTACTAATTTTGAGCGAAAATTTGAAATTAATGTTTTAAATGTAAATCTTGATTCAGCTATAACATCAATTATGGAGAGATGTGAACAGCTAAATAAATATGAATCAATTTTTGGGTTTCTCTTTAACATTGGTAACTTAACATTTGATAGTGATATAGTAAAAAAAGCTCGTTTCGACTTTGTTCTGTGTGATGGTGATCAAAAAGATATTTCAGCAATAGATTTATTAGATGAATTAAAGATATTGTCTCGGAGGATATCAAATAATTATTCTCCAAAAGAAGTATTAAATTATATTTGTACAAATAACTGCATGAGTCTTTTTCCTAATGTGTACACATATCACTACGAATTCTTTTAACAATCCCAACTACAGTTGCAAGTGCAGAGCTCAGTTTTTCTAAATTAAGACTTATTAAAAATTATTTGAGGTCCACAATGTCCCAGGAGAGATTAGATGGCTTAGTCACTTTATCTATTGAAAGTGACATAGCCGAGACATTAGATCTAGAAGAAGTAGTAAAGTCTTTTGTCAAAATTAAGGCTAGAAAGGTTTCTTTTTTTTTAAATAATTAAAATTGTTAATTCTTAATTTAGATTTTTTCATATTTGTTTTGT
>NW_028328081.1:0-15162 GCF_054136105.1 Typopeltis vanoorti
GTCTGTCACTGTTGCTGGCTGAATCTTTATGCCTTCATCCATGTTTTTGGCCTTAATGAAGCCAATATGCAGATTGGACATTGTGGATCGTAAAGCTGCCCACTTTTGTTTTTCTCTAAGGATGACCGGAGGCACCTTTTCTTTGGGAGAGGTAGCGGCGTCCGAACCCTGAGAATCCTGTTCCATTACAGTGTTGTCATTGTGCGGTTCTTCTGTTGTTCTTCGCTTTTTGCGAGCACGCACTTCTACAAAGTCTGAAGGTGTAGAAGGCATCGACTCTAAATGATCTTCAGCGACGACTTTGTGAGCACGCACTTCTGCAAAGTCTGGAGGAGTAGAAGGCATCGACTCTAAATGATCTTCAGCGACAGCGTCTGAGACACATTCGGGGGGAAACGTGTCATACAGTTTAACCTTTCCCGGCCAATTTTCACTCAGCAGCTTTCCCAGTCTGAGGAATTCAAAATAAACTTCTTCGAATTTGGCCTCATTAAGAAGTTTTGCCATGACAATATTTGGAAATGTGTTAAGTCAAGGATGGAGAAAGAGTAGAGATTGCTCTGGTGTTCCGAGCAGGTAAAAGTAATCCTGTGGACTTTTGAGGGTCCACTAGCAAATCCCGTAGACACCCTAAGGTGTCTACCAGCAATAAGATGTCGCGATATAAAATACAGCAATGGCGATACTAACGGCAGTAGGCCTAGCGTATCGCCCTTATAACTTCAATTGACTTACCTGGATGGAAAATAAATAAAGTGCCTGTTTATGGCAGTAAGCAATTAACTGAAATTACTGATGAATACGCATAAATCACTAAATCATAACCGTCAAATTCACAATTCACCATCAATAATACACGACACTAAACACTACCACGCGAGCCGCCATCTTCATTCCCCTCTAATGACAGTTGAAGGCAAAGCATGAGTATTTGTATGATGACGTCACACGCACGTGATTACTTCTGTCCAATGAGGAATTTGTGCCAATAAATGGAAATATCGATAATATATATAGCACGCCAAGCACCATTTTAAACACATATTTTACGGAGTTGAGAAATTTGGTAAGTGGCTCATTTCTTTTATTTAGTTAAAATTGTAACAGGCTTCTAAGTTGTCGGAAATTGAATTCGGAACTTTTGACAAATATAATTCGTAATTTTTATCAAATGAATTATATAACGTTAGTGTTATTTTAATCTGATCTGTTTATTAAATGCTATTAAAGTGAAATATTACGGAGTTGAGAAATTAGGTCAGTGGCTCATTTCTTTTATTTAATTAAAATTGTAATATGCTTGTAAATTGTCGGAAATGGAATTAAGAACTTTTTACAAATATAATTCATAATTTTTGTAAAACGCATTACATAACGTTAGTGCTATATTAATCTGACCTGTTTATTAAATGCTATGAAAGTGTAAAGTGATGTATCAAACCGACTTACTCATCCGACTGCACTTTTAATAATGACAGTTGAAGGCAAAGCATGAGTATTTGTATGATGGCGTCACACGCACGTGATTACTTCTGTCCAATGAGGAATTTGTGCCAATAAATGGAAATATTGATAATATATATAGCACGCCAAGCACCATTTTAAACACATATTTTACGGAGTTGAGAAATTTGGTAAGTGGCTCATTTCTTTTATTTAGTTAAAATTGTAATAGACTTGTAAGTTGTCGGAAATTGAATTCGGAACTTTTGACAAATATAATTCCTAATTTTTCTTAAATACTTTATTTAACTTTAGTGCTATAATAATCTGACCTGTTTATTAAATGCTACGAAAGTGTGAAGTGATGTATCAAACGGAATTACTCATCCGACTGAACTTTTAAGAATGACCGTTGGAAGGCAAAGCATGAGTATTTGTACGATGACGTCACACGCACGTGATTACTTCTGTCCAATGAGGAATTTGTGCCAATAAATGGAAATATCGATAATATATATAGCACGCCAAGCACCATTTTAAACACATATTTTACGGAGTTGAGAAATTTGGTAAGTGGCTCATTTCTTTTATTTAGTTAAAATTGTAACAGGCTTCTAAGTTGTCGGAAATTGAATTCGGAACTTTTGACAAATATAATTCGTAATTTTTATCAAATGAATTATATAACGTTAGTGCTATTTTAATCTGATCTGTTTATTAAATGCTATTAAAGTGAAATATTACGGAGTTGAGAAATTAGGTCAGTGGCTCATTTCTTTTATTTAATTAAAATTGTAATATGCTTGTAAATTGTCGGAAATGGAATTAAGAACTTTTTACAAATATAATTCATAATTTTTGTAAAACGCATTACATAACGTTAGTGCTATATTAATCTGACCTGTTTATTAAATGCTATGAAAGTGTAAAGTGATGTATCAAACCGACTTACTCATCCGACTGCACTTTTAATAATGACAGTTGAAGGCAAAGTATGAGTATTTGTACGATGACGTCACACGCACGTGATTACTTCTGTCCAATGAGGAATTTGTGCCAATAAATGGAAATATCGATAATATATATATAGCACGCCAAGCACCATTTTAAACACATATTTTACGGAGTTGAGAAATTTGGTAAGTGGCTCATTTCTTTTATTTAGTTAAAATTGTAACAGGCTTCTAAGTTGTCGGAAATTGAATTCGGAACTTTTGACAAATATAATTCGTAATTTTTATCAAATGAATTATATAACGTTAGTGCTATTTTAATCTGATCTGTTTATTAAATGCTATTAAAGTGAAATATTACGGAGTTGAGAAATTAGGTCAGTGGCTCATTTCTTTTATTTAATTAAAATTATAATATGCTTGTAAATTGTCGGAAATGGAATTAAGAACTTTTTACAAATATAATTCATAATTTTTGTAAAATGCATTACATAACGTTAGTGCTATATTAATCTGACCTGTTTATTAAATGCTATGAAAGTGTAAAGTGATGTATCAAACCGACTTACTCATCCGACTGCACTTTTAAGAATGACAATTGAAGGCAAAGCATGAGTATTTGTATGATGACGTCACAAGTATGCAATTAAATTCTGTCCAAAATAAGGAACTTGAAAAAATAAAATATTTGCAATATGTCAAGCTCCAATTAACCACATATTATAGAGATGTGCAATTTGTTAACTGGTCCATTTCTGTTATTAATTAGAACTTGGAATTTTTGTGTAATGCATTATATGAGGTTAGCACTATATCATCATCAAATTCCTGCCATGTACCTTCAAGGGGTGTACAGGATTACAGGATCTACATGACAAAATAGAAAATGATGGTACAGCACTATATTAATCTGATCTATTTTTTAAAAGCTATCAAAATGTAAGGCCATGTTCGGAACCGACTTATTCACCCAACTGACTTTTAAGAATGACATTTGGGAGGCCAAGACTGAGCTTTTTTTTTTTTTTGTAATAATTTAGAATTCGTTTTGTGTATTCTGATTTTCTTCATTCTTAGTACTTGTTCTTTCCATTTTGTTCTATGGCAAATAACTGTTTCATTTAGGTAGTTTTTAATTCCAATTTTTTTTTTCCTGTAAAATCTCTTAATTTCGTCGTTCTGGTATACCTGAGACATTTTTTCTCTTCCACTTTTTCTTTGCTCCCGCACATTCTTTTGCAGATTTCGTCGTGATGATTTTTTTAGGGTTGACCATTCTTTTTCAATTTTCTGATATTCTTTTATATTTATCATCCTTTAATGCTATTGTCGTCCAAAAGTCTAACATTGAAGGATTCAAAATTTCTATTTTCTTTATACTTCTTTGTTTTCCATCTTGCTTCTCATTTTATTTTTCGAATTAAGAGGTAATGGTTTGCTTCTCTTTCAGATCCTCTGTATTCTCTTGTATCTATTATCATTTCTGACATTTTGATATTGCTGATTATGCAATCGACAATGGTTCTTGTGTCTGCTGCTTTCCAGGTGCATCTGTTGATATCTTTATGCTTTTGCAGTTGTTTGTAGAAGTTTCCAGAGTCCTCTTTTCCTTCTTCGGGTGCGTAAGTTCCCGTTACTGTCATATAGCCTCTGTCTATTTTAATTCTTATTTCTATTATTCTGTCACTGTAAAAGTTGTAATGCTTTATATTATTTCTATGATATTCACCTGAAAAGATCATCATACCAGATTTAACTCTCTTCTGCTTTTATCTCAGTATATATAAATATATATATATATGTGTGTGTGTGTGTGTGTGTGTGTCATTTTTAGTTTCGTCTGTTCCTCTGTTTTTTCTGATTCTATAATTACTGCTATATTTCTTTCTTTTAATGCTTTGTCCAGTTCTGATTTTGTGGTGGATATTTCTCAAATTCCAGGTAGCTATATATATAATATGTTTATTTCTGCTTTTTCGGTTTCAATAGTTTCTTTCTAGAATTCTTAATCCAAGCCGGCTCGGTACCAAAAAAAAAGTCTGTCCATTTACTATCTTCAAGAGTCTTCTTATATAAGGTATGTAAGGATGACAAGTAACCATTCAATCAGGTTTTACAGAGAGTTGTAAGTAGCCCATTTCTGTTATGTAGTTAGAATTATAATTTGAAATAGAATTCGGAACTTTAACAAATTTATTTCGGATTTTTTTTTTTTCCATTTGGAATTTGTCAAATTCCGAGCTATGTATGATGTGGTCATAAGTAAATTTCCGATGTTTGAATAGACTTACATTTTAAATTCAAACTGAAAAACAGAATTTTAGTCATGTTTCTGAAATAGCTCTGAAAAGTAGATAGTTTTTATTGTTTAACAAGAATTGGAATTGTCACATAAAGTAGAATTCAAATTTTCTTTTATAATTTTAATTCAAGTTGATGAATGAAATATATTTGAAATATCAAAACTTGTTAGTATATAAAGGAGCTTTTTTGCTGAACTAATTTTACTTGATTATGAACTCTTCAACCATGAGTCAGTTTGTATTTTCGAGCTTAACTGCAAATATCTCGATTGTTGGAATCACTGTTGAATTGGGATCGCCAATCAGTTTATGGGAAATGGTGTATTCATCAATTAAAAGACTTCTCTATCCGTTCGTTCCACACATAAATTCAATTTTCAGGAGTTTAGCGAAAGAAACAGTGACAACCGCGAGTGCAATTGTTCAAGATGTTATAAGTGGTGTTCCGTTCCGAGAAGCTGCAGCAATGGAAATTCGACAAGGCTTGCTTAATCTTCTTAATAAGTGGATTTCTGGCCTGCTTCTTTTTTTATAATCCTTGCATTCGGCAGCCACCCTTAATAAAATCATTTTTAACTAATCATGTATTCCTTTATGAATGTACCCATAGTAACATGAATAATAAAGTTTCGTAAAAACTACAATTCTCATGTTATCTCTCTTTTTTCAATTTTTACTCTTTTATTTACAAATATACCCTAATTCGAAATTTTTGTCAAATGCACTTTGATGTTAGTACTATATCAATCTGATCCATTTATTAAAAGATATGAAAGTGTAAAGCGATGTATGAAACCGACTTACTCATCCGACTGAACTTTTAAGAATGGCAGTTGTACTGATAACTTCTTTGGCTTGATGGATATCAATCCCGTGGATTCTGATCCCTTCATCGGTATGAAAAAGACTTATATTAAAGGTTAGCGAGCACTTGGCTCACCCTGATTAGGGCAATGCGGAAGCTCCTGAGCCGAAAGGTAGTGCAGCTTTCGGGCGCTTAGAAAACTCCTGAATGAGTTGCTTGGAATGAAAAGCTGCTTAGGTGAAAAAGTAGCGGTAGTGTTACGAAGCAATGTGGAAATATATGGGATATCAGCATCAAGATGCAGGAGAGCATGTCAATGGGTGATCATGGAGATGACTTGGGTATTCCTGAGGAATTTCTTAGTGTCGGCTTCGCTGGGGTTCATGTTACTAAAGGCTATTAGCATCTCCCCTAGTGAGGCAGCAAGAATCTGTGCAGAATTTTCACTGTAAGCTGTCGAGGCTACGGGTAAAATTCGCGGAGAGACCGCAGAAGCGTTTGTTTTCTCGGCGGGAACACTCCGCACTGTGACTTCCGGCGAAGATTTCGTGGCTTGAATCTGAGTGGGCGGAGCCAACGCCGCGCTTGTCTTCCGTAGGTTAGATGGGTGAATTGAGCAGCCTTTAAAATTTGCTGGATGGGGACCGCCAAAATTCGCAAATTTAGCAGGTGTAGACGATGATGTTGTGCAAGTGTGCGAGGGATGGTTGTCACCACACTTTACACACTTGTAATCTGCTTTACATAACTTTTGTGCATGCCCAAATTTTTGGCAGCGGTGGCATTGACCGACGGATGCCTTTCTTCTGAGTGGTTCGGTCTTGATGACTAAGTTGCAGACTATAGTAAGGTCGTATATTGCTCTGTGGTCTTTACTGATCTCCACTAAGACCAGAGGCATGGGGCGCTTGTCTGCGCGGTACATGCGCGAGATCTTAATTGGTTCAAGACCTTGTGATCTGAGGTCAGTAGCTATTTCATCAGTTGTTATGGTTTCTGCAAGACCTCTGATGACTACCTTCAGGTTTTTTTCAGTTGGTATGTGTGATATGGGACTTTCTTCTCGTCCATAAGTCTGGTGAGCTGACGGTAGTCTGTTGCTCCTTCGGGCTGTATGCGGACTCCATCATCGGTGTTTTTAGCTGATGAGAACTTGATGTTATTGTTCTTCATCGTCTCTGCAAGTGACGACCAGTTTTCTTTAGCTCACTGGCGGAATCCTCTCTTTGGGCTGGGTCAATGTTCCTGTTCTTTCATCAACTAGCGCTGATGTATCCATTGGAGCTGTAGTTTCCGACGTCTGAAGTATTATTTCAGGATCTGTTGCAGGGGATTTTTTCTTTCTCTTCTTCCGTTTAACTTCCTGAAAGCCACTGGAGTTTGAAAGAGAGATGTCTTCGGTTGTTATTGCTGGCTCGCAGGCGTTGTCATGTGAAGGGTGGGGAAGTTCAGAGGGATGGGTGTCCTCTGTCTCCACTTCAAGGATCTGGTGTGCTCCGATTTTATCTGGCCATTTTTTATGTAGCAAGTTGCCTAAGTTCCTGAATAGCATCAAAAGTTCCTGAAAATTGAGATCGTCGAAGGACTTGTCCATGGCTAGGCTTATGAAACGAAATAGAACTAAAAAGTCTTACCTGCTCTGCTTATCGAGCACGAACCTACAGTACAGTCGGATTACTGACGAGAGATCTTCAAGGCACAGTGAGAAACTCGGGATCTATCACCTCCTGGCAGTTGGAAGGCAAAGCATGAGTATTTGTATGATGACGTCACACGCACGTGATTACTTCTGTCCAATGAGGAATTTGTGCCAATAAATGGAAATATCGATAATATATATAGTACGCCAAGCACCATTTTAAACACATATTTTGAGTTGAGAAATTTGGTAAGTGGCTCATTTCTTTTATTTAGTTAAAATTGTAATAGGCTTCTAAGTTGTCGGAAATTGAATTCGGAACTTTTGACAAATATAATTCGTAATTTTTATCAAATGTATTATATAACGTTAGTGCTATATTAATCTAATCTGTTTATTAAATGCTATTAAAGTGTAAAGCGATGTATGGAACCGACTGCACTTTTAAGAACGGCAGTTGAAAGTCCAAGCATGAGTATTTATATGATGACGTCACAAGTATGCAATTAAATTCTGTCCAAAATAAGGAACTTGAAAAAATAAAATATTTGCAATATGTCAAGCTCCAATTAACCACATATTATAGAGATATGTGCAATTTGTTAACTGGTCCATTTCTGTTATTAATTAGAACTTGGAATTTTTGTGTAATGCATTATATGAGGTTAGCACTATATCATCATCAAATTCCTGCCATGTACCTTCAAGGGGTGTACAGGATTACAGGATCTACATGACAAAATAGAAAATGATGGTACAGCACTATATTAATCTGATCTATTTTTTAAAAGCTATCAAAATGTAAGGCCATGTTCGGAACCGACTTATTCACCCAACTGACTTTTAAGAATGACATTTGGGAGGCCAAGACTGAGCTTTTTTTTTTTTTTTTTTGTAATAATTTAGAATTCGTTTTGTGTATTCTGATTTTCTTCATTCTTAGTACTTGTTCTTTCCATTTTGTTCTATGGCAAATAACTGTTTCATTTAGGTAGTTTTTAATTCCAATTTTTTTTTTTCCTGTAAAATCTCTTAATTTCGTCGTTCTGGTATACCTGAGGCATTTTTTCTCTTCCACTTTTTCTTTGCTCCCGCACATTCTTTTGCAGATTTCGTCGTGATGATTTTTTAGGGTTGACGATTCTTTTTCAATTTTCTGATATTCTTTTATATTTATCATTCTTTAATGCTATTGTCGTCCAAAAGTCTAACATTCAAGGATTCAAAATTTCTACTTTCTTTATACTTCTTTGTTTTCCATCTTGCTTCTCATTTTATTTTTCGAATTAAGAGGTAATGGTTTGCTTCTCTTTCAGAGCCTCAGTATACTCTTGTATCTATTATCATTTCTGACATTTTGATATTGCTGATTATGCAATCGACAATGGTTCTTGTGTCTGCTGCTTTCCAGGTGCATCTGTTGATATCTTTATGCTTTTGCAGTTGTTTGTAGAAGTTTCCTGAGTCCTCTTTTCCTTCTTCGGGTGCGTAAGTTCCCGTTACTGTCATATAGCCTCTGTCTATTTTAATTCTTATTTCTATTATTCTGTCACTGTAAAAGTTGTAATGCTTTATATTATTTCTATGATATTCACCTGAAAAGATCATCATACCAGATTTAACTCTCTTCTGCTTTTATCTCAGTATATATAAATATATATATGTGTGTGTGTGTGTGTCATTTTTAGTTTCGTCTGTTCCTCTGTTTTTTCTGATTCTATAATTACTGCTATATTTCTTTCTTTTAATGCTTTGTCCAGTTCTGATTTTGTGGTGGATATTTCTCACATTCCAGGTAGCTATATATATAATATGTTTATTTCTGCTTTTTCGGTTTCAATAGTTTCTTTCTAGAATTCTTAATCCAAGCCGGCTCGTAACCAAAAAAAAAAAGTCTGTCCATTTACTATCTTCAAGTGTCTTCTTATATAAGGTATGTAAGGATTACAAGTAACCTTTCAATCAGGTTTTACAGAGAGTTGTAAGTAGCCCATTTTTGTTATATAGTTAGAATTGTAATTTGAAATAGAATTCGGAACTTTAAAAAATTTATTTCATTTTTTTTTTTTTTTTTTTTTTCAAATTGAATTTGGAATTTGTCAAATTCCGAGCTATGTATGATGTGGTCATAAGTAAATTTCCGATGTTTAAATAGACTTACATTTTAAATTCAAACTGAAAAACTGAATTTTAGTCATGTTTCTGAAATAGCTCTGAAAAGTAGATAGTTTTTATTGTTTAACATGAATTGGAATTGTCACATATAGTAGAATTCAAATTTTCTTTTATAATTTTAATTCAAGTTGATGAATGAAATATATTTGAAATATCAAAACTTGTTAGTATATAAAGGAGCTTTTTTGCTGAACTAATTTTACTTGATTATGAACTCTTCAACCATGAGTCAGTTTTTATTTTCGAGCTTAAGTGCAAATATCTCGATTGTTGGAATCACTGTTGAATTAGGATCGCCAATCTGTTTATGGGAAATGGTGTATTCATCAATTAAAAGACTTCTCTATCCGTTCGTTCCACACATAAATTCAATTTTCAGGAGTTTAGCGAAAGAAACAGTGACAACCGCGAGTGCAATTGTTCAAGATGTTATAAGTGGTGTTCCGTTCCGAGAAGCTGCAGCAATGGAAATTCGACAAGGCTTGCTTAATCTTCTTAATAAGTGGATTTCTGGCCTGCTTCTTTTTTTATAATCCTTGCATTCGGCAGCCTCCCTTGATAAAATCATTTTTAACTAATCATGTATTCCTTTATGAATGTACCCATAGTAACATGAATAATAAAGTTTCGTAAAAACTACAATTCTCATGTTATCTCTCTTTTTTTTGTCAAATGCATTTTGATGTTAGTACTATATCAATCTGATCCATTTATTATAATCTATGAAAGTGTAAAGCGATGTACGGAACCCGAATTATTCATCCGACTGCACTTTTAAGAATGACAGTTGGAATGCCAAGCGAGTATGTATGTGATGACGTCACAAGTACGCAATTAAATTCTGTCCAAAATGAAGAACTTGAACAGGTATATAAGGATGCCAAGCACCATTTTATCCACATTACAGAGATATATTCGATTTCTAGGTCGCTTCTGTTGGAAATGACTGCTTTAATTAACATCTTTAGTGGAATGGTTTATAAGTATATTTTTTCCTAAAGAGAATCTTAGAACATTACTTGTCTTTCGCGTGCAAAACAAATGTAGCCAACGTATTTCCAACGAAATGTCGAAAGTATCTTACACCAAATAATGTCTTCCTTACTGAGTGAACTCAGAAGGTGATTCTTCCCCCGATTTTGAGACCTACACTATCATAAAACATGTCTGATATCGAGATAGGGTATTTCTGGAGATTTCCTGCTTATGTCATTTCTAATTATTGCAGTAACGATTAATTTCGTGTAGCTCCGCTGTTGAACTGTCCAAATTGCAGGACTGATACTGTTTGATGCCTAAGATTCTGCACCAGAAATCACTTCGGCCATGTGACTATTCTGCAAATCAAATGAATAAATAATTTTGTAAGATGCATTTGTTATATCTTTTAGTTGCATTCTATTCGATGCAGTCATAAAGAGGTTCATTGGATTACATGTTTTCTAAATCCTTCTACTTCATCAGATAATTCAGTCAAATTATTTATAATACTTCCAATTATATGGAATTATAATAGGCATTTAAATATTTTCACATCTTTCCATCCGAAGGGCATTTTCGATACAGAAATAGGATGTGTATGCGTTGAGAAAGCAAAGCATGGATTTCAGTATTCAAACTTCAAAGTTTGGGACGCTGGTTTTTAATATTAAAAATTTTAGCGCCATATAGAAATATATTTTAACATTGAACTCATCTATACGGACTGCATTGAATTTAACTCCAGTGTTGAGTAAATTAGCGAGTAGTACTGGCTAGTATACTCAACGTTGGGTATACTAGCCAGTACTACTCGCTATTCAGGGCAGCCCTAATGGACGAGCGGCCACTGATTTTGAAGTCTTTAAGCTTCTTGGTTGAGACAGTTAAATTACAATACAGTTGCAAAGAAATCAAACATTCGAAACTCAGTGATTTTAGAAAAGTAAATATTTAGCTATATATTATATTATTAAATGTAATTAAAATTATAAATTAATAAACATTAAATTAAATATTATTTAGCAAAAATGCATGCATTTTTTAATTAATTTTCATATCCCTTAACTGAAACATTCTCTCTCTTGCTCTTCCAAGAGTAAGAATATGGCAGTTAAATGAAAACTCAGTGACTAAAAATTTTAAGTTAAAAGGAAAACTGTGAAATACATTTACTTATATGTCGTTCAACGTACAAGCAAACAATTATAAAGGGAAAATAATAATACCAATAAGAATAGCAGATGCACTTATAATGATGAAACCTGGACACGAGCAATTTGACATAACTGGTTCTCCCAAAGACGTAGAAAAGAATTAGCGACTCAAAGGAAACATTTTGGAATATCTGTTAGCATTTACAAAGGAAATTGTCCAGGAATATAGTAACGGATTGGGCATTTTTTGGAGCAGGTAATATTTTTAATTTAACATCAATCACTCAATTATTATTCTTATTTTAATTTTCTGTAACAGTGTGGCTATGATTATTCTTTAATGTGAAGAAAGCTGTATAAATATCCAAAGTGGAAGAGTCAGCGTAGGGGAGAAAAGGTCGTTCATATATTAACGTTGTCTAAGAAATTCAGTCAAATAAATAAATAATGTTATATTAACAAATGGTATTCGGTCTTAGGATTAACGTAAAATAGCACGTATAAGCCTAACGAGAAATTTCCAAATCGCATAATAGGGATCTCCTCTCCAAAGGGACATTCATTTTGCGTCATGAATATGACGCAATATGAATGTAAGAGACTCCCATCCAATTAGCAATTTGTCATCCGAAGGAAAAATTTATAAATGAACTAAAACGATATCAGCGAGCGAATAACGAATTAGACTGTCTAATATTGTCCAAAATTTAGTTTATGTAAACATGCAAACAAACTGTTGATGATACTTGTCACATATCTTCATTTCAGAGAGTTTTGGTGTGAAAGAAGATGATATTTACTTAATTACAGCACTTAAAAGTATTAGAATTCTAATGAGGTGATTCATATCTAAATAAACGCACTGTACTTAAAAATAAAATATCTACCGATATTTAACATATGTAATATAGAGTGTATTTTAATACACCATTATTTCTAATGTATAATACTTATTTTTGTGGAATATATAACGTAACCATTGTTGGCTCCCTGTGTGGTAGCCAGGATAAGAATAGCTCCACTGCAGCCCATGCATGTCGTACGAGGCAACTAAAATGGGTACCCAGGGAGGCTAATGGATGGCAATGTTGTTGCCAATGAAGTTCTAACTGAGGCTTGGCTATTGCTGTTATCCTCTTGATATTAGTTTTAGAGTTCTGCATTCGAGAGAAGGTAATGAGCTGCTTTTTCTTCTGATTTGAGAGAATACATTCTCTAACGCATCCTGTGAAAACCTGCTACCCATAATGAATTGCAGTCCTTCAAAGCAATCTTTTGACACATTCATTAGAGAAAGGGAGGACAATATCAAACCAAAAACAGATGGAAAGAATACTGTGAGGAACTGTACAGCAGAGCGGATAAAGAAAATGTATAGCTCTCCCACCAGGAAAATTTTGATTTGGAACCTCCTCCACTTAGGCATGAAGTTGAAAGAGCAGTTAAGCAGCTCAACAGCAATAAGGCCCCAAGTGCAGATGAAATCCCAGCAGAGTTAATAATTAAGGCAACAGGGGACGGAGCGATAAGAGTGTTTCATAGATTGATTACAAGAATATCGGAGACAGGATCATGGCCTAGAGACTGGAAGAAGTCAGTTTTCATACCACTACCTAAGAAAGGTGATATAAAGGCATGCAAGAATTATAGAACTATTAGTTTGATATCTCATGCAAGCAAAATTGTATTGAAGATCATGCTAAACAGGATTGAGGCCAAAGTTGAGGCAGAGATGCCCAAGGAACAAGCTGGTTTTAGGAAAGGTAAGGACACCAGAGATCAGATCCTTTGCCTTAGATAGATCATAGAAAAATATAAAGAATTCAGACTCCCTCTGGTAATGTGTTTCTTAGACTACTCTAAAGCTTTTGACTGTGTTGATCATGTGAAACTGGGAAGTAATGAAAAGAATGGGTTTTCCTCAACACTATCAGGTTGATAGCCAACTTGTATAAGGGGCAACAAGCTACAGTAAGAACAGGTGTTGGATTGTCTGACTGGCTTCAAGTTGGAAAAAGAGTTAGGCAAGGATGTTTACTTTCTCCTCACTTGTTTAGTACAATGTGGAGGACATCGTGCATGAAGCATTGGATGAGTTCAGGACAGGAATTAGGATAGGAGGTAGATTGATCAGTAATCTGAGGTATGCTGATGATACAGTACTCCTTTGTAATGACATGGAAGAACTAGGACTAATTCTTGACTAAGTTAACAAGATCAGTAATAACAGAGGATTTCAACTCAATCCTAGTAAGACAAAGATTATGGTTCTCAAAGGAAATACAAGCAGAGAAGCTCTTCAGAAACAAGTGTACCTTAATGGAGAAAGAATTGAGGAAGTCAGCAAGTTTGAGTATCTGGAATTCATTATTAATGTGAAGAATTGCTGTTCAGAAGACGTCAGAAAAAGCTTCGGAAAGGCTAAAACAACAGTCAGAGACCTGTCTAAAATCTGGAAGGATGGATTTAACTCCTTGGAAACAAAGCTGAGGATTTTGGATGCAATTGTTTTTCCAACAGCGGCTAATGGATGTGAGACTCGGAACCTAAAGAAGTCAGATAAGAAACGGATATCTGCTTTTGAGATGTGGTGTTACGGAAGGCTGTTGAGGATATCATATACCGAAAGGCATACAAATGAATGGGTGTTAAAAAAGTTCAGCAGAACTTTAAAGCTTCTTAAGGATATTGACAGAAGGAAGTTAAAATATTTTGGACACATAGAGACGATGAAAGGGGGAGGCTTCTCAGAACAGTAATGGAAAGTAAAGTTCCTGGAAAAAGAGGCAGGGGTAGTCCATCAATGAGATGGATGGATGGCGTGTGTGGAGTGACTGATCAGAGAGTTGAGGCTGCTAGAAAAGCAAACAACAGGACTACATATCAAGGCCTGGTGTGGCACATCACCGAGCATCAGATGACCATACAGCATCTGAGATGTCCAGTGAAGTGAAGAAGCAAATAAGCAAGACGGTGTAACACTAATATAACAGTGCTCTGTCATGTTAGAGCATTATAAATAAATAAATAAATAAAGTTCTTAAAATAAAATCGTTTCATTTCAATGAATTAAAGAAAGGACCATCAAATCCCCGCCCGCTATGAGTACCAGTGGTGGATTTATGGTATTAAAGGGAGGTAGCATTTCAATCTGTGGCCAAGTGGGTTCTTGACACTCCTTTTACCTGTTTTAGGATAGTTAACTATAATATATATATTTTGCTGGTAGACACTTGTGTGTGTGTGTGTGTGTGTGAGTGGGATTTGGGACACCTGAGCAATCTCTGTCTGTGTCTTTACACATTTTTCACTCATTGTTGTCATGGCAAAACCTCTGAATGAGGCCATATAACAACTGGCCAGGAAAAGTTAAGCGCTTTGATACATCCGCTCCTCAGCAGTCACAGAAGACAAAATGGATGACATAAGTGACGACCTCATTCCTCAGACGCAATCAGACTTTGCACACTCTCCAAATCTAAAGATGCTACATCCCAAGACAGCAAATATCAGACCTTGGAAACACAGAATTCCAAATGGTCAAAAAGAAGACAAAAATCTCTACCAACACCGAAGAACCCAAAACAACAGGGATAGAAGCACCCAATATACCTAAAGAAAGGGTACCACTAGTCATCTTAAAAGATAAAGAAAAATGGATTCCTCTCTCATCAGCCCTCAGGGAACAAAACATCACATTCTCATGGGC
>NW_028328082.1:0-5000 GCF_054136105.1 Typopeltis vanoorti
TTATTTCGATTGATTTTGAGTCTTGTGTCTTTCTAAGGAATATTTTGCTGTCTCTTATCCATATAAACTGGTAATTGTTTTCTGTTTTTACTTTCCTTGCTTGGTAGAATATTTTCTGATAGTGTGGAGTAAGGTATTCAGACAAGTATATTGGGGTGTTGTCGTGGTCTCCTTTCAGATCCTTTACTACTGGATTTTTAATCTTGCTAGCTTTTATAAGTGTAGTTTTTGTTAGGCTGTTGGTGAGTCGCACTACGACGGGATAAGGACGGGTATTATTTTCTCTTTTCCTTTTTTGTGGTAACCGATGCACTGACTGGATGTCTCTTGGTTCAATGGGGGAGCCGATTTTTTGGCTTAGTTGTATTACAGTGTCTCTTAGAGGTTCCGTAGCTATTTCTGGGAGACCATTTATGAGGAGGTCATTTTTGTGCTGCTGTTGGTTTGAGAGCTCGTACTGTTGCTTTAGAGAGTTTAGTTCTTGCCATAGGTCCGTTGTCTCTTTAATTAAATATATTAAAAAAAAAATCAACTAACGCCTTTTTATTCCCGTATATACGGGAGTAGGCGAGGCCATTTAGCCCTATCTAACTTTTGGAGACTGAGTGGGCAGTTCAATCTCCACTGGTACCCAATCAGAGACAGATGGCCCAAGGCTATCACTAATTAAGCAGTACGCAGTGAAGAGAGACGGCTCAAATGTGCCGCCATCTCGTGGTCTCTAACCCTAACACAATATATTTTAATGTCTGAAATAATGTGCGTTCTACGGTCGATTTTCTTGAGTTTACAGGACGAAAAACCCGCTTGCCCGTGCCAGAGATCGACTAACTCGGGAACCGGTCGAAAAAAAAGGCTTAGAAAAATTTCCTCTAGTCGCCGACTAGACTCGAAACCAAGACTTCCTTCATGCGGCCTAGCGCGATGGTGTGCAAACGCCACATCCACTGAGCTACACAGGCTCAATTAAATATATTATTATATTATAATATAATATTATAATAATATAATAATATAATATATATTAAATATATTAAATATATTAAATATAATTAAATAATAATAATAATAATAATTTATTTATTTATTTTATTTATTTATTTATTTATTATTTTTTAATGTGTCAGATAAATTGCATACATAGATGCTGTAATAATTATATATATATATAATATTTATAACACATTACAATTGTGGATAACAGATACTTGCAAGTTAATAATTTTCTTCCTCGAAGCTTAGCAGAGCTTATCTGAGGAAGATAATAGATGATAGATGGTGGTGGTTTCTTGGTTATGTTCCTATACTGGTCACAAGCCAGGTGTTGATTTTACTGTTTGTTGGTACGTGCTTGAAAGACTTTGACTGCTATTACAGTTTAACTTTTTTCTTTTTTTTTGGGCAAATAGGGTTGGATTTAGACATGGTGTGTTTGTTTCTTGGTGTTCTTGTAGTGATAGTTTTTGAGGGGGGGTTTGTCATAGGTGTGTGTGTGTGTGTGTGTGTGTGTGTGTGTGTGTGTGTGTGTGTGTGTGTGTGTGTGTGTGTGTGTGTGTGTGTGTGTGTGTGTGTGTGTGTGTGTGTGTGTGTGTGCATGTGTGGTGAGGGAGGGAGAAACAGGAATTGCTCTAATTTTCATTCTAGCTATGATATTTATATAGTGCCTTTTTCAGCTCTCTGTATGTTCGTAGGTTTCTGTTGTCGAACGGCAGTTTGTTTATCATGTGAGGTACGTAGAAGTTTCGGGTGGCTTTGCTGTGGTGATTGTTGTACTTATATGCTATGTAGTTTGTTGACTGTGGTCTTGTTATTTGATATGTTGTTCTGGTTACTCTATACGTGGGGCTGTAGTAGTGTTTTAATATGACTATGTAGTGGCATAAATGTTTCACCTTAAATATTTTGTGTTTTGTCCGTGCTTCCTGCATAAGAGTGGGTTGTTCCCAGAATATCAGTTTTATCATTTTATCTTGCAACCATTGTAGCCTGTTATGTCTGTAGTCTGTGCAGAATGCGTATGATGTGATTGCGTATCTTAAAATGTTTTCACATAATGCTTTATAGATTAGTATTTTTATGTGGGTTGGGGCAATGTCTTTTAATCTGTATAGTTTGCTTGCTATTATCCTAAGCTTGGTATGTATGTAGTTTGTATGGCTATTCCAACTTTGATCAGCATCGAAGTGAAGTCCAAGGTAGCGTGTTGTTTTCACCTGTGTGATGGTTGTGATTTCAGGGTCTATGCTTTTTGTATAGGAGGATGAATGTTTGATAGTGAGATATTTAGTTTCTATGTGCCGGGTTTGGGGTTTTTTGAATATCATTAGCTTTGTTTTTCCAGGGTTTATATATATGCCGTTTCAGTTAACCAGTTAGTGATTTGATTGATGTCGTGTTGCATATTTGTGTAAGCGATATTTGCGTTGTTGCGAATGGATACTATGGCCGTCATCTGCATACTGGAAGATTTTACTTTTTAGGGGGAGTTGGCTTATGTCGTGTGTGTATATGTTAAATAGAATGGGAGATAGGACAGCTCCTTGCGGTACTCCACAGGTTACATGTACCTCTTTGCTGTGTGCTGATCCTATACGTGTGATGTGCTTTCTGTTTTTCGTGTATGCTTTAAACCACTGGAGTAGACCACCTCCAATTCCGATATGGGTAAGTTTCGTTAATAAGGTTTTATGTGTTAGTGTGTCAAATGCTTTTGTTAGGTCAATGAATACCACTAATGTTATTCTGTTTTTATCCAATGCAGCGTTTATTAGATCTGTGAAATCTTCCAGGAGTGTTGCTGTTCCTTTATTATTTGAAAGCCATATTGTGTTTTGGGTATGATTTGAAATTTTTCAACGTATGTGGAGAGTTTCTGATGTACAATGCGCTCCATGATTTGGTTGATTACAGACAGCGTGGCGATAGGTCTGTAATTACTTATAATGTTTCTTTTTCCCTTTTTGTGTATGGGTGTGATTAATGCAGTCTTCAGTGTTTCAGGTATGTGTCCCGTTTCGAAGATTTTATTTAACAGTTTTTGTATAACTGGAAGTAGGTTGGTTGAGTGTTTCTTGATGTCTTTTGGTCTGATTCCGTCTATCCCCGGTCCTTTGTTAGGATTAATTTGTTGAATTGCCAGTGATAATTCTTCTTTTGTTACTGTGGGGAACCACATCGACTGGGTTGCTCGTGGACCTAGTGGAGAATGTTCGTTTGTGTGAGGAAAGGTTGTTTCTTGTAGCTTTTGGACAGAGTTCACGAAGTGCTGATTAAAGTTGTTTGCCAAATGTTTAAGGGATTTTGGGTCGCAGGCAAAGCTGTGTTTTATTGTTTCTGAGGCAGTGGTTCTGTGTATATTGTCCAGCATTTCATTAATCAGGTGCCAGGTTTCCTTTATGTCATTCTGAGCTGTTGTTAATTTGTTGCTGTAATAGTTTCTTTTTGCCGGTCTAATCTGGGTTGTTAGGAGATTCCGTTTTCTTTTGTATTCAGCTTTTAAAGCGATATTGTTCGGCGACTTCTTAAGTTGTTTCCATAGGGCATCTTTTCTTTGTATGTCTGTTAGTATGTTGTCTGTTATCCATGGATTTTGTTTCGTTTGGGGGCGTATTTTTATTTTTGTTAATGCTTTGTTATATATTTTGTTAAATGCAAGTTTAAGATTATTATATACAGCTTCAGCAGAGTCTAAAGATGCTATCTGCATCCAGTCTGTTTTTCTGATTTCATCGTTCACTATTGCTTCGTTTACAATGCTATGATACTGTTTTGTAGTCTCAGTGATTTTTATGGGTTCTGGTTCAGTGTGTAACTGCAATGCTGTGAAATAATGGTCTGCTAGTTTGCATGTTATGACGGCTGCTGTGTGGCTGTTTGGAGGGGCCCTTATATTTATATGATCAATGCAGGTTGAGGTTGTTGTGTTTCCGACTATCTCTTCTCGTGTATACGACTGTATGGATGGGGTTATGTTATATGCCGATAATAGGTCTAGGTATTGTTCTGTGTTGTTATTTATGTTCCTAATGTTTATATTAATGTCTCCTATTATTATCAAGTATTTCGAGGTGCCTACTTTCGTGGCTGAAAGCCATCTGTTTAGTTCTTCTAGGAATTTTGTGGTGCTTAAGTTGGGTGGTCTGTATATTGCGTTTAATATCAGGGGGTTTTCTTGTTTGATGTTTTTAATTTCGATGCATATGTTTTCTGCGTATTCTAATTTATAGTTTATTTCTGTTACTTCTAGCTTATGTTTGGTAAATATTATTATACCACCGCCTCGTTTTGTTTGTCTGCAGTGTTTGTGTTGTTGGAAGTGTGGCATTTGGTAGGAGGATGTCTCTTCGTTTGTCGTAGATACTTCAGTCAGTATTAAAATGTCTATTTCGTCTATATCTTCCTTCAGATAAGCTTGCAGGGTCAGTCAGTATTTTTGAATGCTTCTGATGTTGATGTGGAGAATAGATAGTCCTTTTTTGGGGATTGTCAGTTGTTTCCATTCTGATATTGATTTCAGAATGTGGCAATTATCATGTTCTTGGGTGATTACGTCTGCTTTATGATGTGCATTCATGTTGGTTGGTGTGCTGTTCCTTCTTTACGAGTTGTCATATATTCCTTTCAATGTGACGGCCTGTTGAGGTCATCTACGGATTTTATTTCGATTGGTTTTGCGTCTTGTGTCTTTCTAAGGAATATTTTGTTGTCTCTTATCCATATAAACTGGTAATTGTTTTCTGTTTTTACTTTCCTTGCTTGGTAGAATATTTTCTGATAGTGTGGAGTAAGGTATTCTGACAAGTATATTGGGGTGTTGTCGTGGTCTCCTTTCAGATCCTTTACTACTGGATTTTTAATCCTGCTAGCTTTTATAAGTGTAGTTTTTGTTAGGCTTTTGGTGAGTCGCACTACGACGGGAGAAGGACAAGTATTATTTTCTCTTTTCCTTTTTTGTGGTAACCGATGCACTGACTGGATGTCTCTTGATTGAATGGGAGAGC
>NW_028328083.1:0-35000 GCF_054136105.1 Typopeltis vanoorti
ACTCGAATGGCGCTGTTACCACTAGCAACATTTTCGTGCGAGTTGTCGACAATCGCGGTAGCAACTTCTTCAATTATTACTGAAGAATTCGAACTTCCAAAGATCCCGTTTCTTCAAATTTCCGAATTGTCGATTTAACTGTGTTTACTAATACTGGACCTTTTACGTGGGTTCTGGCAGGATCTAAACTCACAAATTGATGCTTAACGAGCGCAATGCTGATGCATTACGCTAGTTAAGGTAAAATAACTTGACGAGTAACGTGCAATAAGATAAATTAAGGTACATGTTCAACACGACTATTAATAGGAATGCATTTGTGAGATTTCCACTCAGGGCAGAGTCTACCGACGATGCAAAACATGCATTTGAACGGAGAGCGGCAAGTTTTTTTTTTTTTTTTTTGGGGGGGGGGGGCAAAATTGTTGGCAAAAACTATACGAAACATGAGGGGCAGCAAAATATGCTAATGCACAGGGCGGCAAAATTCCTAAGGACGGCCTTGCTTCAACTTTACTTTATAGTTCTTATGATGCCAGCAAAGCAGGTGTTTAACTTCGTTGTATGCAAATTTTCAGCTGCCTGAGCGGCTACAACAGCGCTATATTCTTCCTATTAGCGACTTTTAGTATAGTCAGCATGTCAGTACTGTGCTGTTCTGCATTACTGATATGCTGATTATAGATTTTTTTACTACTGTAAAAAAATTAAATAGTTAAAAATTATTAACTATATATAGCGAAGCCATAACCGTTCAAAGACGCTCTATGCAATATATTCATCATCTTCAGGAACCATGGGCTCACTGCCTGTTGGTGTCTGATGCCTCCTTCACTATCTTCTTCCACCTTTCTTTGTCCAGTACACAGTGTCGTAGTTTCTCTACACCCATTCCACGCCAGTCTTTTATGTCGTCTATCCATTCTCTGTATGGTCTACCTCTTCAGTTACACAATCCATAATACTAAACATGAATGTCTTTATCGTCCGGTCCTCACTCATTTTGCAGATGTGTCCAAATAATTGCAGCTTCCATTTTATAATCTTCTGCATTACATTCTTCTTTGGTTGCATCTGTCGATAGAGATCTTCATTGGTGATTTTCTGTACCCATCCTATTCTTAGAATCTTCCTGTAAAAAGTTCTTTCAAATGTCAAAATTCTTTATCTCGATTCCTTATTTATCACCCACGTTTTAGATCCATACAGTACACTGCTAAAGATGCGTGTTTCCAGTTCTCGTAGTTTTGTTTGCAAGCTGATCACTTTACTTTTCCAGATGTTATCCATATCCTTCAGATTTGTTCTTCCCTTTGCAATTCTGATCTTTATTTCTTTTTTACAGTCCAAATCATATGTCATTTTACTTCCCAAATATGTGAATTGTTCTACATTTCCTATATCAATTCTATCCATTTCTATCTTTTGTTTCATGTTCTTCTCACCAAACACCATAGTCTTTGTTTTTTCAAAGTTCATAACAAATCCAAATCTCTTTCCTTCCTCATTTAACAGTTTCAATGTTTTTCGTAGTTCCCTTTCGTCTTCTTCAATAATAACAATGTCATCTGCAAATCTGAGATTGTTAATTCTCAACCCATGTACTGGTATTCCTTTTGCATCTTATTTCCTTTTATCCATTACTCTTTCTAAATGTGCGATGAAAATGCTTGGTGATATTGGGTCTCCCTGTCTAGTACCTCTGCTTGTTTTAAACCATTTCCCCAAATCATCAAACTGCTGCAACTGCATTCTGATAAACATCTTTTAATATAGCTATTAGTTTTCTATCAATTTCATAGGATTCTAGCACTGTTAATGTCACTTTCTGGTCGATACTGTCAAATGCTTTCTGAAAATCAACAGAGCAAGTATATATGTTTTTGTTTTTTCTCCTAGCTTACTCTGCTATTAACTGCATTGTCAAAACTGTTGAATTATACTTCTGTCTTTCCTAAACCTTGCCTGCTCGTCTTCTAGGTATGCTTCCGATTGTGTTCTCAATCTTTCTGTCATTATCATAATCATCATCACCTTACCAAGGTGACTTGTCAAAGCAATTGTTCTGTACCTTTTACATTCTAGCTTATTTCCTTTCTTGTATAATGTCACTAATCGATTTCACCCACTCCTCTGGCATTTTCTCTTCTTTCCACACCACATTACATAGTTGGTGCATATCAGTAACCATACTTTCGCCACCATATTTAATCATTTCTCCAGTGGCTCAGTGGATGTGGCGTTTGCATACCACGGCGCTTGACCACACGAATAAAGACTTGGTGTTTTCGCATCTAGCCGGCGATTAGAGGAAATCTTTCTAAGCTTTTTTTTCGACCGGTTCCTGAGTTAGTTCGATCTCTGGCACGGGAAAGCGGTTTTTTCTAGGAAACTCGAGTTTTTCGTCCCGTAAACCCAAGAAAATCGACCGTAGAACCCATATTATTTCAGACATTAAATACGAGTGTTAGTGTTAGGGACCACGAGATGGCGGCACTTGTTGAGCCGTCATTCTTCACTGCGTGCCGCTTAATTAGTGATAGCCTTGGGCAGCAAGGATTGGGAACCAGTGGAGATTGAACTGCCCACTCAGTCTCCAAAAGTTAGATAGGGCTAAAAAGCGGCCTCGCCTACTCCCTATACGGGAAGGCGTTAGCTGATTTTTTTTCCAGTGATGTTATCATTACTAGGACTCTTATTGTGTTTTAGTCATCCTATTACCTTTTCTACCTCCTCTTAAAATGTCCATATTATACTCACTACCTGGTGGTGATATTTGCTTCAATTCTTCAATCAGTTTCTTAATGCTATCTAAATCTAGTTTTTCTTCATATAACTCACTACAGAATCTTGTCCATCGCTGTACAATTTTATCTTTATTCATCAATACCTTGCCTTTTTCATCTTTAATTGTGGTCTGTTTTGGTTGCCACCTTCTATTAATAGTGCTAATCATTTTGTGTACCTCCATAGTTTTATGCTCTCCATGGTACTGTTCTATATTGTTGCATTGGGCTTCTAACTATTTCATCTTATCTGTTCTGACTGCTTTTTCACCTCAATGCACTTTCTTCAATACTGTTCTTCTATTTGTTCTGATGTATCCTTTCTTATCTTTAACCTTCTCTTCTCTTGTGCTAACTTCAGTGTTTCATGTCTAATCCACTTCTTCTTGATCTTCTCTTCTTCTGGTACTGTTTCTTCAACTGCATCTTTTTAATTTGAAGAAACACTTAAAACACTTTTAAGTTTCTCCTCTAACACTGTTCTGTACCTTCTTTCTATTTCTGCTTCAATTGTTCTTGCTCTCTTCGTTTCTGATGATGGGGTTTATGCTTTCTTTTTAATTTCAACTTGATGTTTGCAATAGCTAAACTATGATCCGAGTCTGTATTCGCGCCTTGAAAAGTTCGACAACGCTGTTCAGATGTTATCCATCTTCTTTTAATCATAATCATATCAATCATGTTTTTGGTTTTACCATCATTTGATCGTCCCGTCCATTTTCTACAGTCTTTTTGCTGAAGCTTGTGTTACAGATCATCATATCGACGTCCACAGCAAATTCTAACATTTTTTCACCTCGTTCATTTCTTTCTCCGAAACCATATTTTCCAATGACTCTTTCCCAACCATCATTTTCTATTCCGACTTTGGCATTCCAATCTCCTTTAATAATTAGTACATCTTGCTTTAGTATTGTTTCTGTTGTCTCTGTCAGATCTTTGTAAAATAAGTCAATATCCTCATCTGTACTGTGAGATTATGGGTGCATATATTCGCACTATTGATATATTAAATGATTTTGCTTGAAATCTTGCTACTATGATACGTTCATTGACTGGTTTGTAGCCTAACAGTGCCTCTCGAGATCTTTTGTCAAGAAGGAAGCCAAACTCCTGCTTCGTGCTTGGTATCATTCCCTGACCATATGACTTCGCATTCATTTATCTCTCCTGATGATATCCATCGCATCTCCGCCAGTCCTAGTATATCAGACCAACATCTCTTCATTTTCTCACGAAGTAATTCTGGTTTTCCTGACATCCAAAGTATCCGTACATTCCATGTTCTTACTGATAATAGTTCCGTTAGTTTCAGTTTCTGTTTCCTTTCGGTATCCCACTTTTCGATCCATTGATTTAACTCAGTAACTGATGATGCCTGTCTGGGTAGTGACCTTTCCCGTAATGCAAAGAAATATAAATATCCAATACAAATTGTGGTTTGCATATAGAAAACCACAATTTAAAAATGAACAAGCTCTATAGACGTGAAGATAGTAAGCAAACTTTAGTTGCTTACATTTTAAAAGATTAAAACAAAAATAGAATGTCTTTCATAACAACTTACTTTGACAAAGCATAAAAAATCTCTGTGAAATTATTAGGTTTATTTATAAACTGCAGGCTAATTTAACATAGTCTGAGACTTCCTTGTTGAAATGAATTCCTTTCAACAAGGATGTAATGGTGTAATTATTGCATGTTCCCGAAGGAAAATCTACTTTTTAAGAGAATGATATCTGTGCTACTTACTTCAGTTCCTGTAAAGACACACTTTAGTCCAGTTTTACACCAACAATTCGATCTTTGTGCCTCATCTTCAATAAATTTTGGTTGGCAGATATTTTCTATATAAGAATAAAGGTTACTTTTACTACAAGTTCTGCATAAAGAAGTTTTTCAACATCATATACAGTAATCTCTCAATTATCTGACCTTTAAATAGCCAAACTTCAGTGAAACGACTCTCGAATGGGTTAGTGTTTCAACCGAATTATGGTAGAGTTACCACCACATAACTCTAGCATCAGTTAGTTTACCTTTCCGTTCTCAGATCAGCAAATAAATTTCACACTGTGACAGGGTAATTGTAATATTATATAACTGTTTTTTTGTTGTTGTTATTTTGTTTTACTTTTTATGTGATTCCTCCACATAATAGTGCACCACACTGGAATGAACTAATGAGAGGGTTTTTTTTAATTTAATTTTGTATTTATTATTCACTTTTTCATAATATAACAATTTTTAATAAATAAATAAGTGGCTAGAAATGCTTGTCCTCTAGAAATCAGAAACCCTGTTATAGAGGACAAACATTTCTCGAGCCATTTATTTATTTATTTATTCTTTTCAAGGAAATCCATCCACGAGAATAGGTCACATAGCACATTTGTAATATGGATGGGCAGCTAGGTAATTTATGAAAGGCATTATGTATTGTATAGAATAACTCAGAAGTTTAAATAAATATAAACATCGGCTGGCAAAATGCTGTAGTGATTTATTATATTTCTAAAATAAAAAACATGATATTCACTGTCAGCTATCAGCTAACACCTTTTTGTTCCAGTACAAGGAGTAGGCGAGACCGTTTAGCCCTATCTAACTTTTGGAAACCGAGTGAGCAGTTCAATCTCAACTGATATCCAATCAGAGATAGCCTCCCCAAGGCTATCACTAATTAATTGGCATGCAGTGAAGAGGGCAGATAGCAAGTTCTGCCATCTGGTGGTCCCTAACCCTAACACAATATTTTTAATGTCTATAGTGTGGGTTCGACGGCCGATTTTCTTGAGTTTATGGGATGAAAAACCAGAGTTTCCAGGAGGAAAAACCCGCTATCCCGTCCCAGAGATCGACTAACTCTGAACCCGGTCGAGAAAAGGCTTAGAAAAAGTTCCTCTAGTCGTCGAAGTCGCCGACTAGAGGAATGTTTTTTAAGCCGTCGAACCCACACTATTTTCAGACATTAAAAATAGTATTAGGGTTAGGGACCACCAGATGGCGGCACTTACTATCCGCCCTCTTCACTGCGTGCCGATTAATTAGTGATAGCCTTGGGCCAGCTATCTCTGATTGGGTACCAGTGGAGATTGAACTGCCCACTCAGTCTCCAAAAGTTAGATAGGGCTTTAAAACGGTCTCACCTACTCCCTACACGATAACAAAAAGGCGTTAGCTGATAGCTGATATTCACTCTCATAAATTTGTTTATGTCTAATTATTAGAAAAGAGGAACCTAATAATAAAAGTAATATCTTAATGTAATTAATGGGAAAAGAGGTATTTGGTTACTGATTTGCATATGATGAACTATAATGGTTCCAATCACAGAAAACACTTCTTTCAACACAAACATATTGTATCTGACATTTTTACTTATATGTGCATTTCATAATAAACCTTGACCTGTACCAGTTACTGTTTGAAGAGATGCTTTTTCTGGCAGCAGGAAAAATAAATTTTTACTCACAAACGCGGTATTGTGACCTTGTGTATTTTATTATTATTATAATTATTATTATTATTATTATTATTATTATTATTATTGACAACTAGATACTGTTTGAAGTATCTTTGATTGAAGTATTGAGTCTTTAGACTCTTCGAGGGAGGTCCTAAACATCATGTCAAGAACTATCCAATATTTGTGCAGTATCTTCCATGCTTTACTGTGAATTCATTCACAGTCATGACACCCACAACAGACTCTGGCAACCTTTTCCACTCTCCAAGCAAAAAAAGTAGTTCTAACACCCTTGCTAACTACACTCTTATTCAGTTTCCATTGATGGCCCTATGTTCTGAAATATTTTCTCGAAATTAATTAATAAAAACCCTTCAGTAATTTGCATCTTTCAATCATATCACCCTTTTCCGCCTATCAACCAGTTTGTAATGGAGTCTTATCAATAAAGAGGAACAGTAACCTATTTGTCTGTATTCGCCAAAATATTCTTCAGTAATCAGGTGATCTCATGAGCTGCTTAGCCACTTTTGCTATGAGCCTCAAAACTTCAACTCTCTATCCAATAACACTCCCAACTCTCTGGATTCGTTAATTTCCTGGAGTACAGTTCCACCAATGTGGTATACAGCTAGTATCTTTTCAGCCCAAAATGCATAACCGTACCCTTTGCCATATGAAAGTGACATCCATTCTCCTTTGCCCAGTCTGCCAATCTATCCAAATCATCCTGCAAAAGTTTGACATCATGTGCATTCACTATTGCTCTACCCAACTTTGCATCAATCGGCAAAAAACTGATCAGTTCCTCCCAGATCCTTTCTATATCGTTAATGAAGAAATTAAACAGTAGAGATCCAAGAACAGAACCCTGCGGCATGCCACTAGTTATAGGCCTTCTTTTGGACTCTACGCCTGAATAAACTACTCGCTGATATCTCTCTCCATCTCAGTTCCCGTATAAGCCTTTTGGCTCTCTCTCTCTCTCTCTCTCTCTCTCTCTCTCTCTCTCTCTCTCTCTCATTCCTGCAATGTCATCACCTAGATGATATAGTCTTGCAAAGTGTTCACTTAGGAATTCTAGTATTTCGACTGATTCAGTTCCTTTCCTACCAACTCCTACCAACGGCATTCCGTAATATTATTCTTCCATATACATTCTTTCTTTTACTTACAGCATATTGAAATAACTGTTTGGGATTCTCTTTAGTCTGCATTGCCAACTTCTTTTCATAATCTGCTTTTGTCTTTCTTACCAAACTACTAACCCTTCTGGCCTGTCCATGTGCTTGCAGCTGATCTTTCTCCTTAAATTCCCTCCACAATTGTTTTTTTTGTGCAGCTCCAGCTTTATGATGATATTCATCCAATTAACTCCCGTTTGATTTACTTCCCTGACTCTAGGTATGCAGTTTGTCATTACCTCCCTCAAGCACTCCTTTACCACTTCCCACGCATTATCAACATCCAACCCTTGCAGTTTTATATGTGACCTCACCGATCCAAGCAACTTCCTAAGACTGTCATACTTACTAGCCACCAGCCCTGTAATTCCACATATACCATCGTAACTGAAAATTCTACACATTTGGCCACCTCCCCAGGTCAAGGACTATATAATCACATTCCCCAATTGGTTGCAGCGTAGTCATATTGGTTATAGCAAATTCTCATATGCAATTACTAGATCCAGCACTGTCAAACCCCTAGCATATTCTATCACATGCTATTTAGCATAATTATCCCTTAGTAACTGTATAAAATCCATTTCCTTCCTCCCATCTATGTTCCTAGTTGAAATCATTCCCCCATAATAATTACGTGTCATCCACTCATTGAGTCTATTTGCCGATGCATGCTATCTTTATCATATTTTCCATCCCTTAATCGATGCAGCATCAAACTGTATATTTTCTTCTACTCCCGTCAACCTCACACCAGATAGCCTCGAATGTGCTATTTTCACTTGCCTGCAGTTGAATTTTTACTCTCTTTGCTTGTAGTTCATGGGCTATCATCAATAATGGTCCTCCTCCAATTCTTTTCTCTCTCTCTCTCTCTCCTCCCTAAACATACTATAGTCTTCCATTCTATCCCGCTAACTATATCATCTGTTAGCCATGTCTCACTAATGCCAATAACCTTTGGTCAGGATGAGCCAACCAATGCCATAAATTCGTCCTGCTTGTTCCTGGCATTAGTGTACATAAAGTGCAAAAGCCCATTGCTATCCTGACGCTTTGTGATAACTATCACATTCTGGTTTATTACCAGTGGTACTAACTTAGGCATATTTTACACATTCTTACACTCAGCTTCTCACTGATGTCTGCATATCCACTCACCAGCTTATTCCTCCTCCTAAAGGTCTAGTTTCCCTGATTCTGCACATCCACTTTCATTTCATTCAACAACACTTTTTTCAGTCTCCGAACACTACATCTATTGAGATGCAAACCATCCTCTTTGTATAAGTCCTTTCGTCCGTCAAACTCACTTCACACATCCACAAACTCCACACCACTCCTCCTGCACAACCTACAGATCGAGTCATTCGCTATTTAAGCCCTCCTTCTCAGCTCTACTCTGTCATCCCGCAGAAACAGACTCACTATCTCAACTTTCTCACTCTTTTCTTTAGTTACTTCCAGTAATTCTTTCATGTCATCTCCATGTCATACTTTTTTCTTGTTAAATCATTTGTTCCGGCCACTACGATCGTTTCTTTCACCCTGTCCTTTTTTGAACTAATGGCCACACTAAAATCATTACTTTTCGCACCAGTAAAGTACGATTTTGTTACACTCTCATCGATCACACCTTTTATGAGTGAATTACCGTATAACGCTTGCTCCTTGATTTTTCTTTCTTATCTCGCACTCTTTCTTATTGTTATCAGATGATCCACTCGCCAGACATCTTTGCATTCGCTCCAGCTCCCACTTCGCCCGATGTATCACTTCGCGCAACTGAGCTGTCTCTCTCTCTCTTTGCAGCCAACTCTTCATTCTTTACATCAGTCATACTGTTCTTTCGTTCAACACTTTTACTCTCTCTCTCTCTCTCTCTCTCTCGTCTACATTCTTACTTTCGCTAACTTTCGCTTCTACATACTTGATCCCATTGCATGAAACATTCCTCAGCTGTTGTTTTCTTAAAGTATAATAGCTAATACAGTGTGAGCATCACCTTTTCAATGGTCTAACAGGTCTTGCAACAAAAGTCCTAAATGAGATGAAATATGGTATAATTGTTACACTTCAATAAGATAGTGATAAGACTAAGGCCACAAACTACAGGCCAATCTGCGTGTCTGGAGTCGTATTTGAATGTGCTCGTGAGATCGGTGAGAGGTGGAATACAGAATTGGGTTTATAATAGCAGTGTTCTCTGCATTGGTCAGTATGGGCTTATTAAAGGGAGATCATAAGAAATTTCCTCATGCAACAAGGCGATGAATGCAGTTGACAAGGTGAATAGATAATATACATGCATAATATAAAATTCTTTGATAGATTTTCACACGATAAGTTGATAAATCAATTGAAACAGATAAGAGTTAGATACTAGATTAGTGAGTTGGAAGTGATTGGCAGTCAGACAGGTATCGGTAAGTTGTCTGTGACGCACAATATCTCAAAAGGGGAAGATCTCTAGTGATTTTGCAGCAGGGATCTATTTTGGGGAGATTGTTGTTTAACTGTAGAATAATGATACTGAAATGAGTTTAACGGAATATAGACAGCATTTGCAGATGATGCAAAGCAAGATCCTCTTGTGAGACCAAGAGGTCTTACAAGAGGACTTCGATTCATGAGTGGAAATTTAGCGCAACCGCTAGTTCTATGTTGCAAAGTGTAATGTTTTTAAATTTGATAAGCAAGGATTGATGTAAAATATACAGCAGGGGAAATTGTGAAGGAGATGGAGGGATCAGGAAGTCATCATGGAGGACAGAGGCCTTAAGTTTAGAGATCACATTTGTGCAAGTTGGGAAGTGGTAACATGGACACAATAAGTAGCTTAATAAAGAAGTGAATATATTACCGTTCTTTTGTGTAAAGGCTTAAACAGTTCAACTATATCAAATCTGCCCACAATACGTGTGCAGATTTGATCTCCTACTATTCACGGGAGATGGATACATTAGAAAGGATTCAGAAAAGATTGACTTAGGTGGTTTCGATCTGTGTAGTGTGGAAAAATTATTGACAGGAAGTTAGCAATAATGCAACTTTTTTCAAATGATATTTTCATAATTATTTAAGTATAAAGAGCAAATAAGCTTCATTTCGGCAATGAAAACATTACTTAAATTAAGGGGATATTAAATCCCACATAGTTTTAAAACCGAATAAGAAACTCAAAGATTGGAATCAGAGAGTTTCTTGCCGAATATAGTAAACTATAAAGTATCGGCGACGCTAGCGTTAGCCAAAGCAAGTGATCCTAGTACGTAGTACAATACCGGACGACTCGTTGCAAAGGTGGAGGAAGTTCGGATCGCTATTCTTGGGTATTTTCCATAATGTAAAATCCCATTTCCTAGGAAATGTATGCCGTTATTACATTATGGAGGGAGGCCACTACCCAGACCGGTTTCAGCCTTTTTTGAGGCTTCATCAGTGAGTAGCTAGACCTAATACCAAAGTGTATAGCGAAAAGAACTTATGTACTCTGCGAACGAGTTTTCCAAACAGGTGCAACCATTAAGTTACTTAAGTATAAAGAGCTAATAAGCTTCATTTCGACAATGAAAACATTACTTAAATTTCCTCCCTCCATAATGTAATAACAGCATACATTTCCTAGGAAATGGGTTTTTACATTATCGAAAATACCTAAGAATAGCGATCTGAACTTCCTCCACCTTTGCAACGAGTCGTCCGGTATTGTACTACGTACTAGGATCACTTGCTTTGGCTAACGCTAGTGTCGCCGATACTTTATAGTTTACTATATTCGGCAAGAAACTCTCTGATTCGAATCTTTGAGTTTCTTATTCGGTTTTAAAACTATGTGGGATTTAATATCCCCTTAATTTAAGTAATGTTTTCATTGCCGAAATGAAGCTTATGAGCTCTTTATAATTAAGTAACTTAATGGTTGCACCTGTTTGAAAAACTCGTTCGCAGAGTACATAAGTTCTTTTCGCTATACACTTTGGTATTAGGTCTAGCTGCTCACTGATGAATTCCAGTTCCGGTTTGTTCCAGTATTCGCAGCCGATCAGGATAGCCTTTTTATATTGTTGGATTTTTTACTAATATAGTGTTTGTTATTTCTTTTTTTGTGTGTTATACTAATTTCTTGCTTTATTTACTAACTGTACTAACTTGCTGGTAGTGCGGTCTCCGCACTACGGGATTATTCAGAGTCGCAAGACTCTTAATTTTTTTCTTTTTATTTTTCAGACGCAGAGACTGAGATGAGCAAGACAATCCTCGTCCCCCCCCCAGGACCAGGACTCTAGGAGTGGAGATACCAGGGCTGGAGGACCCCCGGATCCTTTCGAAAGTACTTAAGGAGCTAGAAGGAGCTCAGAATATCTTCTCCTTCACCTTCTATGGAGGGGGAAGATTTCTGATTGTTGTGAAGAACGTCACTACGAGAGATAGACTTTTAGAGGGCTTCCTAGTCCAAGGGAAGCAGGTGACCCCTTCCATGGTTGGGTCCCAAGTGCGCCAGTTGACCATCAGCCGCTTCCCTATGGAGTACTTAGAAGCCGGCAACGACGTGCTAATTCAAACATTCTCTAAATGGGGTAAAGTGAGCAACGTCAAAAAGAGCGTCTCCCAGGAAGACCCCGCCTGGTACTCCGGGGAGGTCACCTTCACAATGGACATGCGCCAACCAGTGCCAAATCTGGTTAACATTGGCACGGCGCGTGTTCTAGTCAACTACCCCGGAGTTCAAAGACAGTGTCTGCGATGTGGCCCCATCGAACATCTGGGCAGTGACTGCCCCCGAGCCAGGTGTTTTAACTGTTCCGGCGTAGGGCACATATCCCACCAGTGTACCCACCCCTGCCGTAAGTGCGCAAGCACCGAACACACGGTTACATCATGCTCTCTGCGCACATTCGCAGAGAGGGCAGGGGCGCCAATAGAACCGTTAAACCCGCAGCCTGTGATAGACGCGGGTGATTTCCCAGCACCACCTACCATCACCACCACCGCAGGGGACAAAGCATTTTCCAAGACCATCTTAGGGAAAATAAAGAAGCGTCCAGTGTCTGCATCACCATCAGCAGAAGAGACTGTTTCCCCCCCAGTGCTAACATCTACTGAGGAACCAGTCCCCCCCTCGGCCACTTGTGACATTCCTCCACCACCGTCGGAAGCAGAACATCACACAGCCGAGGAAGCAGACGACGCGATGGATAGCACAACAACAGCTATCCCCCCCCTCAACAACATCAGAGGAAGCGTCGTCTGTGGACGCTCCACAAGTTACCCCTGCAGTAGCCAGCATCCCCCCTGCAGTAGAGTTGATCACGGAAGAGGGGGAACATCAGCTTCTACCCCCACAAGACCTCCCCAAAAAGAGGAAAGAGGCGGCTTCTCCAAAAACTGAAAAGAAATATCAACGAAGTCGCTCCAAGGGAGGTTTGGACTCCACAACATCGGAGTCCGAGATGGAGGTAGAAACCTCCTCTTCCCGCCGAGAAAGTATCAACTCTAGAATTCAAAGATACACCGGCTCCCAGTTTAACTTGTACACTTATAAAATCAAAGATAATAAAATTACAAGTTTCAAGATCTCCAACACCCAGCACGAGTTCGAGGTCCTCTCGAGCTCGCGCTCAAAACTGGAAGCCGGTCTGCAGGACGCGGGATACACCACCTCCCCCCTACAGATCGACGACCTCAGCAGATACGTGAAGAGGCTACGTATTAAAGATCTAGGCCGGGTGTAACAACCTAAAACACCGTAGTGTCGCCACCCCCCCTTTTGTGTCGCCTCTCTCAACATCCGAGGGCTCCGTTCACCATCAAAGCAACAGGAGGTGTGGAACTTAATGCTAGCGCATAACATCCGGCTCTTGTTCCTGCAGGAGACACACTTTTATCACTTCCGTGATATGCAGGAACTGAGCCATAAGTACCCCGTCACATCTTACTGGAGCTTCGGCACAAGACAACGTGCCGGGGTAGGGGTACTTATGCTAGCCCCCCTCCTCGGAGCCTTCCATAACATCCAGAGGGACACAGAAGGGAGAGTCCTTGCCGTCGACTGGAAGTACCGGGGCTGTACCACCAGGTACATTAACATCTACGCCCCGGCAAATGCAACATTAAGACCCGCATTCTTCCAGTCGTTACATAACTACCTGTACGGCGCCCATCATGTCATCCTGATGGGGGACTTTAACTGTGTGGTGGACCCGGCCTACGACAAAGTAGGGGGAAATCCAACTACAGGTACCGCTGGCTACCAAGACTTGGAAATTCACCTAAAGAATCTCCAGTTGACGGACATCTGGAGAGCTCATAACCCCTATCGTCGAGATTACACTTGGATGGGCCAAGGCATCGGCACAAGACTCGACCGGCTCTACTTAACACCATCCCTTGTGTCCAGAGCCGAAGCAATAAGGCACGTTCCAGTTAACAACACCATCTCGGACCACAAATTAGTCGTGCTCAGGTACCATCCCTTAGAAGCTGTAGATGTTGGTCCGTGCCCCTGGAAGTTACCATCAAACTTCCCGTCCCTGTTCTCGGCCAAGCTTAACCAACTGTGCTCCTCCTGGAGCACCGCTGGCTGGGACTGGGACGCCTGGGCACGACTTAAGAACAACATCAAAGAAAACATGAAAAAATGGGGCCAGGAACGTGCCTTCCTCAGAAGAGCTCGGCTCCGAGACCTCTACAAGGAGAGGAGCTGGTTCGTGGCCAGCCAACGCCAAGGCTTCCCATGTCACAATGCCATCCGTGACATCAATCTCGACATAGAATTGGAGAAGCAAAAGCAGGTGGAAGAAAAGAACAGCAAAATCCGTCTCCACCTCCGTTCGGAAGACAGGCAATCGGCCGCCTTTTATAACAGGCGCTACGTCAACTTCCGAGAGGAGCGAACCATTACCACCATCACTGAAGGCGGGTGTAACCACACCACAACACCTGACATCATGAACGCCTTCTGGGGGTACTACAGTCAACTCTACTCAGACAATAGTACCCCCCAGGATTACTCCTGTTGGAACATTGATTCCTTCCCTGCGCACATCCAAGCAGGGTTGGACGCACCCTTTACAGCGGCCGAAATAACATCAGCCTTCAAACAGTGCCATAATAAGAAAGCGCCTGGGCCAGACGGCCTAAGCACGGAACTCTATCGAGAAGCCTGGGACCACATCCTCCCCATTCTCGTAGCAGTCTACAACATCTTCCTTACCACCGGGAACCTGCCGCGAGAATTCCTGGAATGCCATACCGCCTTCATCCGGAAAACCAACATTGACCCATCGGTCATCAAAAACTGGCGCCCCATCAGCCTGTCGAACACGGACTACAAGATCCTCGCCCGTGTTCTCAACAACAGGCTGAAAATCGGGATGAGGTATATCATCAAAAGTACACAAGTGTATGGTGTTCCTGGTCGATCGATGGAGTTCAATCTCATCATCATCAGAGAAGTGCTTCGTCTGGTCAACCTTAAGCATATTCCATGGCATTGTTGTCTATAGATCTGAACCGAGCGTTCGACAGCGTCCGGCATTGCTTTCTCTTCAACATCTTAGAGAAAGTCGGAGTCAGCAGTGGACTTTTTAACATCATCAGAGGAGGCTACAACAACAGCACTACTCGCCTCCTCATCAACGGACACCTATCTGACCCCATTACCATCCAGAAAGTGGTCAAACAAGGGTGTCCCCTCAGTCCGCTGCTCTTTGCCCTAGTCCTTGAACCGTTCCTGCGGGCTGTGAACAACTCTCAAGCGGTTAGAGGGATCCCACTCCCTCTCACCACGGATGACTCCAAGGTGATCGCCTACGCGGATGACGTGGTGGGCACCTTCAGGGACAATGACTCCATATTAAACTTCTGTAACATCCTAGAGAAGTTTAAAGTGTCGGGGCTAAAATCAAACCCCGACAAAACAAAGATCAAGATATATGGAGTCTGGGACCTACACAACATCCCTGCAGGTCTCGTCCCTACTGCCGACCCCCTCACCATCCTGGGGGTCCCGTTTGATGAACAGCCCGTGATTAACATCGAACATCTCGACAACAACACCGTCGAGAAACTCGAGGACTGGAAAAATGGACAGCTGTCTCTCTCCTCCAGGGCCACCGTTATCAAGACCATCATTTGCCCTGTGCTCCAGCACGTCCTAAACATCACAAACGTCAGCGAGGATCAGGAAAGCCGGCTCTACAGGAAGCCCCTAAAGTTCTTCTGGGGCAGTCTACGCCAGGAAGTTGGACTTAACATCCTCCAACTTCCGGAGAAGCGGGGGGGGGGGCTTCGGCCTCCCCTCCTTTAACATCAGGTACCTAAGTAATACCGCGTTCCACCTAAATAGGGTGCTGCAGACTACACATCCCTGCAGTTACCCTGTGCGGTATTTCTTGGGTCACAAGCTTCCCCTTTTTGGGATCCCAGTCCATCAGGGTCCCAAAGCGGACATTGTTCCAGAGGACTACAACAGACTGTGCCAGTTAATGCAACAACTCCGCTCGTCGGGTGTGAACATCGCCGCGATCCGGAACAGTTCCACCTGGTACGAACACTTTTTCAACATCGTTCGTACCGATGTTCCGGATCTGGGGATCAACATCAACAACAACGAGATCCTCTTCGGCCACCTCTCCAAACATCGAGGCTACCCGTGGAGAAAGGACCTGGCATGGAGGATTGCGTAAGGACACCTTCCAGTTAACAGCAACATCTGGCGGTTCAACACCACCCGGAACCCCATGTGCGACTTCTGCGGGAGCCTGGACACCGTGGAGCACGCCTTCTACCGGTGTCCCATCTCCATCTTCATCTGGAGGAGGCTAAGCGACGTGCTCCGCATCCCCCTCCTGCTGCAGGATCAAGTCATCTTCCTGCAGTTTGCTCCCCCAGCTAACAACAAGCAGAAGTTAGTGGTGTTTGTTATTAACGAGCTAAAATACCACATCTGGAAGGTAAGAAAGAAATTTTCTAATCCGACTAATCCTCCCAATCTGTTGGATCTCTCTAGGATCGTTTTTACAAGTTCTACGGTTCCTTAAGGAGATTTTTACATCTTGAAAGAGAGGCTCTTGGGGACACCACATTTAAGATCAAGTGGTGTACTCCTCCAATCCTGTGTAATGTTAGACACAATAACATCAAGTTCTGCCTGCTGCTGCTTTAAGATCTCCATCTGCAGCAGCAGCTCCACTCTGAGTCATTTCCTTGGTCTCTGCGTCCCCCCTGAGGTCTGTTCTGTTCCCTGGTCTCCCACGGAGGTAGTCCGGAGGAAAAACCCGGGCAGCGCAGGCCTACTCGAGGCGGGCTGCCCTGAAGGGGCAGGTCACCCGGGCACCGGCTACCTCCGTGGTCCATTCCATCTTGAGGGCCAGGAAGCGGACCGGGGTGAAAAAATTGTCATCTATAGTGAGGCACTAGATAGATGTGAGACATGAGCTGAGGCCTACACTTCCTTCTTCCTACTCCCCACCTCCCCACCCGCCCTTCCCATCCTATTCCTTCTCCTCTCCCTTTCCCCTTTCCCATCCCCCTCATCTCCCCACCTTAACCTCACTGTCACTTCCCCTCCCTTCTTTTTCTTTCCTACTAGGGGCACTCTGACCCCGCTATTTTTCGTAGGCCGATGATGGGATTTCCCTCACTTTCACTCCAGTTTGTTCCAGTATGAGTTCCAGTTTGTGAGGAGTGTCCGATCCAACGAATCTAGAAGAAAGCTGCATGTTCCAGTCCTGCTGCCAGAAACTTCCAGCCTTGGTGAGAAATTTTTTTTTTAGTTATTTTTCCTCTCTTTTTGCCTTGTGCTTGCCTGTAGTCTTCTGCCTCTATGTAGTGTAGCAGGAGATTTCTGCAAACGGGCCTGGTTTAAAGGTCTATCCATTTTTCCGGGACTTAATTCATAGTGAGATATTTTTCTCTCTTCCAAATGACTTCATTCCTGCCGCGAGTGAAGACCCTCGGTATAGAGGCAGGAGTCAACATACCGAAGAGGACTTTAGCGAGAGCTCTCGCCGACATAGTAGGGGCACAAAAGATATTTGGTTTTACCCCTTATGGAGCAGGTAGATACCAGGTAGTTGTGAAAGATATAGAAACCAGGAATAAGTTAATGACAGGTGTAGAATGTGAAGGGAAAATAATCTATCCCTTCGTAGTAGGAAGTCTACTGAAGACACTACGAATAGAAAGGTTCCCTGTAGAATATCTCGAGGAAGGGAGTGAGATAATCAAAAAGGTTTTCTCAAAATGGGGAGACGTACGGGACGTCAAAATCACCAACGATGACGACTACCCCGACTGGAAGACTGGCGAGGTGACCTTCCTTATGGAGATGAAGGCTGAGGTCCCCAACTTTGTATTTCTAGGCTCTGCCAGGGTAGTAGTCAACTACCCTGGTGTAAGAAAACAATGTTTTCGGTGCGGATCACTCGAACATCTAGGCGCAGACTGCCCGAAGAACAAATGCAGGAACTGCATGGCGGCAGGACATGCCCTAGGTCAGTGTGAGGCACCTTGCTTGAAATGTGGAAATACAACCCACAAGGTAGATGTTTGTCCCAACAGGACACAAGCAGAACGAATAGGAGGTGCTATATCGCCAACCCCAGCAGCCACTCCAGTAAATAAACCTGAACCTGAAAAAAAGGACGACATTCTAATTATAGGCAAAACAGCAGAGGAGCCTAAAACAACGGAGCCGGAAGACTTTCCAGTCATTCAACCCTCAGCTATCGTGACAGTAACAACAGGAAATCAAGCCGCCACCACGAAAAACTCAAAATGGAAAATAAAGAAAAAAAAGAAACGTAATGCAAGGAAAACTCGCATCGAGACGGAAGAGTCCACAGAAGTAGAAGACATGGAAGCCAGCAACAACATAGAAAAAAGACCAATCAGCCCTGAAGAAGGAAAAACGAAGAGAACGAAACCAGATAACAGATGCCCAGAAGAAGTATCTGACTCTGAGGAAGAGGAAGAAAGGGAGATCAGAATAGAAAACCAAGAAGAGACTGAGGAATCAAGAAAAGGCAATATTACCTCAGCCGAGGAATCGGAAGAAGAATCCATCCCCGCCGTGGACGCCGAAAGGGTTCTAATGCGTTTAATCCCAGAAGACTCCGCAGTAATCCTCCAAAGGGCAATAGACAAAAGAGGAGCACCTATACTCCTCCTCACAGGTCCTGAGACCATAAGCTTCGAATGGGGAGACCTCTATATAGAAAGATTAAGTGAACTAAACCCAGCACAGCTAAAAGGAATCCCTGAACTAAACGAAGAAACGGAAAGGAGTCTGTATAAAGCTCTTCACCAAATAATAAATGGCCGGGAAAAAAAAGTAGCTTCTCAAATCTTACAGAAAAATACAACAAAAAAAGAGTTAAGGGCAAACTAAAAACTTGTCCTCCTTTCAAGACCAACTAAATCCTTAATTCTATTGTACAACTTGTTGGTTTCTCTAGTTCACTAAGGAGGGGGTAGACCTGAGAACCCGGGCTGCGAAGGCTTACGTCGAGGCGGTGCAGCTCCTTGTGGGCTGCATCACTCGGGCCGGGTTCTTCCCCCAACTCTTAGTTCTCTGGTTGATAAAGTCCACCTCAATACGGATTCCGCTATCGTAGTTTTTTTTTATTTTTCCTTTTTTAGTTATAAGGGCTAGTTTAAGAATAATCTAAGTTCCAAATTTTAACAAACGTTTTTCTTTTTTTTTTTAGGGGTTACGAGATGACGTCTCCAGACACCTGGATTAATGTAATCTAAAGTTATCCTTTTCGTATAAAGTGAAGTGTAAATTTTAAGTTTTTTTTTTAGAACAGGTGTAAGGAGATTATGTTTTACAGACCTTTTAGCCACAACCTCTGGGTTAAACAGCTAAACAGGTTGACTGAGGCCTCTTTTTACCTCCTACTATCTACTCTACCTTTTTTAAACTTCCCCTATTACTACCTGCTGACCCTCAGCAATCTTTTATACTCCAAAGGCCGATGATGAAAGACATGAACTCCCATTCTTACTCACTGATGAAGCCTCAAAAAAGGCTGAAACCGGTCTGGGTAGTGACCTCCCTCCATAATGTAATAACAGTATACATTTCCTAGGAAATGGGTTTTTACATTATGGAAAATACCTAAGAATAGCGATCTGAACTTCCTCCACCTTTGCAACGAGTTGTCCGGTATTGTACTACGTACTACGATCACTTGCTTTGGCTAACGCTAGTGTCGCCGATACTTTATAGTTTACTATATTCGGCAAGAAACTCTCTGATTCCAATCTTTGAGTTTCTTATTCGGTTTTAAAACTATGTGGGATTTAATATCCCCTTAATTTAAGTAATCATAATTATTATTATTATTATTACTATTATTACGGGCGACTCTAAGGAGTCCTTAGACTCATCGAGGGAGGCCGTAAATATCATGTCCATCACAACTATTCGACATTCACACAGTATCTATTATACTTTGCCTTGAACTCATTCACCGTCATAGCACCCACAACAGACTCTAGCAGATTATTCCTCCCATTCACTACTCTAAAAGTAAAAAAAAAAGCTTTAACACCTTTACTAACCACACTCTTGCCCTGCTTCCATAAATGTCCAGTAGTCCTTCCACCACCAGTCCTGTTCTCAAAAATATCCTCTGAATTAGTCCTATAGAAACCCTCCAGCAATCTGAATGTCTCAATCATATCTCCCCTTTTCCGCCTATCAACCAATTTCTGCAACCCATAAATCCTCAACCTATTTTCATAAGGTTCATTCCATAGACATGTTATCATCTTGGTCACTCGCCTCTGGATCATCTCCACCTCCTCCCCATCAAAAAGAAACCTAGGTGACCAAATCTGAGCACAGTAGTCAAGATGGGGTCTTATCAAGGCTCGATACAGAGGAACAATAACTTGCTTATCTCTGCTCGTCAAAGCATTCTTCAGGGTCCAAGTGATTTGATGATCTGATTTAGCCACTTTTGCAATGTGTGCCCTAAACTTCAACTCCCTAACCACCAAAACTCCCAAGTCCCTGGCCTCATCAATCTCCTGGAGTACAGTTCCACCAATATAATATACTGCTGCTAATCTTTCCACCCTACACTGCATAACCTTACATTTTGCCACATTAAATTGACTTCCATTCTCCTTAGCCCAGTCCTCCAATCTATCCAAATTATCCTGCAAAATGTTGACATCATCTGCATCCACTATTGCCCTACCCAACTTTGCATCATCAGCGAACAAATGAACCGTTCCTCTCAGATCCTTCCCTATACCGTTAATGAACAAATTAAACAGCAGTGGTCCAAGAACAGAACCCTGCAGCATACCATCAGTCACAGGCTGTCTTTTGGACTCTACTCCTGAGTAAACTACTCTCTGGTATCTCTCCATCAACCACCCTCCTATATATATATATATATATATATATATATATATATATAGGAGGGTGGTTGAAATGAAAGTCTGGCGATGATGATGACAATGCTTGAGTACCTTTGCAAATGGCGTTTGCATCCATAGGCTCTCTAAAGAAAGACCGTTTCTAATTTCGATTCTGGTCACCAGCTAGAGGAACATTTTCTAAACCTTCCTTCAACTGGTTTCCAGGTTAATCAGTCAATAACATTATTGAGTAAGGTTTTTCCTCCCAGAAACTCTGGTTTTAATCTTGAGTATCGAGAAAATCAGACGTGAAGCTCACACTGTTACAGAGGCCAATCCAAATGTTAGAATTTCGGGCTAACACGAGATAGTGGTGATTATCTGCCAGTCTCTCTCTCTCTCTCTCTCTGTCGATCTCTCTTGAAAAGCTTTCATTTATTGATAGTTTAGTTTCACTATTATTAATTCTATTGTAATTTAAATTTATAACAAAATTCCTGAAAATAATAATAATTAAAAATAATAAATTCTAAAATCTAGGAAGGGAGAAAGAGTATTCGGTGTTAAAATACTTTCAATATCTTCTTGAGTATTCTGCAATTCAGCAGGTTCTTCTCTTAGTAGCAAAAATGTTCGTTCCACTTTCAATATATGGTTGTAAAATTTGTCTTTCAGGAGAACTAGTTTTGTAGGATTAGAAAACATGTCATCCAAAGCAAAATGGAATCAAAAGAAACTAGTATATTAATCTTTGCTATGTGTATTTTCCTCATCATTAATGAAAATTTGAAAAAAGTTTTGACTTGTGATGTGGGTTTTATAAATTAAGTGGAAAAGAGTTTTCCAAGGTTTTTGAGAGCTTGAATTGAGAATCATTACTTCCCACAACTGATCAGAGCAGGATGCCTGGCTTGTGAAGAACTTCAGCTACCTCATAGATTTGGGAATTAACAGATGTCGGAAATATACAAAAGTATAGTGACTATATAATTATAGTCACCAACAATCTAAATCAATAAGAAATTAGTGAGAAAAGTTAAAAAGGGAATGTATTCAAAGATTTTGCATTTTTAATGATCTATTAAATAGGTGAGGTGTTAATTGAGATTTCACCATTTTGACAGTGTCATAATGAACAAAATATGAAAGACATAATAAATCTGACAGTATGGAGATAAATCGAAATTTTAACCATTTTATGAAAATTAAACTCACGAAAGATTGTAAGTGTATTGTATATTTAAGTTCAATAGACGGACTAAAGTTAGATAATTCAGTTTCATAATCCAGTTTGGTTAATACAGCTTTAGAGACCAATCATGGAACTTTTTCTAGCCACTTCAGGTCGTAGGATAGTGTTGTCGCTCAGGCAACAAAAATCGAATACTACCTGAAGATATTCACAAGCATTCATGCCTCCAGTGAGAATCGGACCCACAGACTGTTTTATGGAGAGGGAGGACAGTATGCCACCCAATCTGTCAATAACACAGGAAAAGTCTACTAGTATACTTTTTATATAAAATTATAATAATAAAATTCACGAAAGTAGAAAAAAAGAAAGCAAACTACTAAGATTCAACAATCTATAGTTATAAAATAGAAAATAATTTACATTTCAACTAATAGACAGATAAATATAAAATCATGAAAATATAGAAAAAAGAAAATAAATGAGCGCAAAATAAATTCTGTTAGAAGTATCTAAAGAAATAACTGAAATTAAAGTGAGTGGAAATGTTGGATATCGAATAGAACACCGCAAGCTAACAAAAATAATAACAAAAAAAAAACAGATTAAGACAGAAGTATTACAAAGTAAGAATCCAAAAGATAAATTTATTAAGAGTGAGACAAGTATGGCAGGCCTGGCTGACCAAGGGGTTAGCATATCAGCTTTCCAGCCAACAGGCTGTGGCTTTGAATCTAGCTGCGTGGGGATGGAGTTTGTGATTGTGTTTGGGTAGAAGATGAATTTCATTACTTGATGTGTGAAATCACCTACCTACTTATTGTAAGACTCAAAATAGTTCGACATTTGGTCTCTAGGGCAAAGTTTCTAAACCAGTTTAAAAATTAATTAAAAATTACAAAAAAAAGGAAAAAAAAGGAAAAAAATTCCTTAGCACACCCACACTAACATACTGCAGATTTCCAGCCTTTGTAGAAGGGTGTCACATAAAATTAAAAAAATAATAATAAAAGTTAAGCAAAGTTAAGAAGGAATAATGAAAATTCACAATTAAGATATGAGATGTAAAATGCAGAACAGAAAAGAAACTACATCATACTGAACCAAAGATCACGAAAAGAAACACCGAAAGAAATACGCCTTTAAAATAATAAATGAGAAATGAATACAATGCAGAAGAATTTTTATAGCTGTATAGTATAGGAAAAAATTAATGAATTAGATGAAATACATTTTTTTCTTTTATTTTTTTGAAAATAAAAGAAACAAAACGTAAATAAATATGGAAAAAAATAAACAAAAGTGAAATATAACAAGCATTCAAATATTTAAAAAATGCTCTTTTTAATTGTGACCGAAGCAATTCAGCAAATGTGGCGAGTGTATTAATGTCCGCTAATTGCATGTGTACCTTAGACCAAGTTATTTTGTAAGATGAAAAACTCTTCCATCTTCTGTATGTGAGAAGCAAACTCACCTTTCCATCGGTTACGAAGAAAATTATACTTGTCATGAAATTGCATTCTTGTTTAATTCTTTATCCAAGTGTAAGCACACTTTTTGTTGCATGAAATATCATTACTAGTCTACTTGCATATGGACTTCTTGGCTTCTTTCTTGACATAAATTTCCTTAATATCCTATAATGCACATCACCCTTCCTACTGATATAAGGAGTGTCACTACGAATACCAATTTTAAGATTTATTTAGATCTTGTCTTAATTTTTCATCAAGTGAAACAATTTCTACACCTATCTCCGAACCAGAACATTTTAATATTAAAATGATATACTTTTGTACTATTTGTATATGGGAAATATATGATTTATGCATTAATTCAATATTGGTCACTTCTGGATCTAATACCGATATGGAAGGCGCTTCAGATTGCATGTATCATGCAATCCTTATGTCCTAAAATATGCAAATTAAGTCAATTCTCAAAGAATGCATCATTTGTCTCAGTACGTAGCTTCCTACATCATAAAAGAGAAAATCAAGGTAAGTTCAAATTCAAATCGAATGGTTCCCACTCTTCCTGTGCGCTATGAAGAACGGAGCTATCAAGTTTTGCCTTGGCCTATTTTAATAACATCTTGGTTTCTACTTTGTAAATTAAAATCCCTTGCATGGTTCATTACAAGGTTCTCTTTTGGTCCACGTCCTTCCACAGGCGCGACTTGGAGATGAACACAGGCAGACTAAAGTTGGCCTGCTCTGAGAGAGCTCATCACCTTTCTTTAGGCACCGCTGCTGTCCAAATTGCTTCATCTCTAGATCAAATCAAGAGAGGTGAAAAAGTTACACAGCACAAAAACAACACTTTGGTTTTGCTTTATATGAAATGCACTAACATTATATTGTACTTTTAAATCCAATTCCACTAGCAGGGGCAATTTATTTGTCAGACTACATTTCACAAACGTTTTCTTCTTCCTTACTGGTAAAGTAAATATTTTTTACGGGATTCTTTAAACTTACGGTCAACTGACCAAGACAGTTAATTATGATATCCCACTCCCAGAATTCAGATAGTTGGAATCGAAATTCCAGGATGCGAAGAAGCAAGAGTTGTTATTATAGTACTAATGGAGACCATCGGAACTGATAAAATTTATTCCTTCACGCCGTATGATGAGAGAAATATATGATAACCATGAACGATACAGCAATGAGAGACAAGCTACCAGAAGGCATTTGTGTGCAGGGAAGCAAAATCTTTCCATTCCTTTTTGAAAGTCGAGTAATGACTGCAAGATTGATAGACATTACCAGTGGAATACTTAGAATAAAGCAAAGACAGACTTTTTCCAATTGGAGAAAAGTTACTAACCTCAAAAAAATTTACCTCTAAAGAACACCTGAACTGGTACTCAGGTGAGGTTAGCATCCCCATGCACATGAAACCTCCAGCGCCTAACTTCGTAACATATATCGAGAGTCATAGTGAGCTATCCACGGGTAATATGACAATGAGCTTTGTTTTGGCAAACTACCTGGGCAACAACTGTCCAGAGCCTGGTGCTTTAATTGGATTCAAATCAGCTACATATCCAGCCAGTGCTAACTCTTGTAGGAAGTATGATAGTGAAAAAGCTGATCCCCATTGAAATTAATCAAGATATCAACACAGAAGATTTTCCAGACATCTCTACCAAGCCATTCACACAAACTGTGCTTGGGAAAATTAAAAAATTGAAACAGCAAAACTCGTCAGAGCATTAAGACAAGACAAAAAGACTTCCAAGAATCGACGATTGTTGCTACTATATCCAGCATGTTTATCTTGGCCCAAGCAAAAAATGGAAAAGCCACAAGAAGTAAAGGTGATGGAAATCCTAGAGGAAGAGGAATGACCTATGAAAAGCAATACTTGCAATAAATCAACAAAACATAAACAAGTTCTGGCCAAGATACTAAAAACAACAGAAGAAGCAAAAAAGTCAAGCAAAGAAAAACACAAGGCCATACTAAGCATGGATTGAATGACACGATCATAGAAAAACTCAAACAATATACCGGAACACAATTCTTAGGATATATATAAACTACTCAGAATGATCAAAATAAAGGACGAAAAGCAGAACTTTTGAAACAAGACCTCTTCATACCCAGGGATATCTGTAGGAAGCCAGTTATAATCCTCCCCTCCAATGCACTGAAGAATTAATATCCTTCGTCAGAAGAAGTCTGGAATTAAATGATTTATAACCCACAAAGCAGTTGAATTTATCCACTTCCCTTCTGCGTCATCTCGCTTAATGTAACGGGGCTTATCTCTCCACTTATACTTATCCACTTATATTATTGCCCAAGGATTTCTTAAAACGTATGTTAACCTACAACATTCGGCTAATGTTTATACAGGAAACTTATTTCAGTAGTTACAAAACATTCAAACAATCAGTAATCCCATAATATCATATTGGAACTTTAAGTACTGCGCCTAATAGGGGCGTTGATTTTTGGCCTTCTTTCTCGGAGCCTTCCACAATTTGCAGAGAGACAGAAGGAAAATTCTTAAGTATAGACTGGAACTATAGGGGATGCTTAACAAGATTTAACATCTATCGCCTTGCCAATCATACCAAAAGACAGACTTCTTTAGAGACCTAGAAATCTATTTATACGGAGTGTTACATAGCATTGGATTAATAGGTTGCAATCCAAGAACAATTACAAACTCGTATTAATAATATACAGATGATACACATTTGGAGATCTCTCAGTCCTCAAAGAATAGTCTACGCCTGTATGACAAGGGGCGTTGGTTCAAGGCTGGACCTCTTTTATGTTTCATCCTCTCTCCTCAGTAAAGGAAGAAAGAAATGCCATCCAGATATCCACAGCTTAGATCACATAAATACTGTGCTCTCGTTAATGTTCTTAGAAAAAGTTAAAATAAGTCTTCGGCACCTAGAGTTTCCAACTGACTTCTCATCCCTATTCTGAACTAAATTCATATATCTTTGTTTCACCCGGAACAATGATAGTTGGTATTGGGTCACGTTCAAAACAACCATCAAACAAAATATGACGGTGAAATTTATGTTATCTTCCACAGAAGAGTCAAACTCATAGAACTCTACTAGAAGAGAAGCTAGTTCTTGGATAGCTAACGACACGGCATACAATACGAAAATATTATTGCCCAAGTTAACACAGAAATAGACCTGAACGACAGAAACAAACGGGGACAGAAAAATTATTAAATTCGGCTTCATTTACGCTCAAGCCGACAAATTCGACTGAATTCTGTAATATACAATTCACGAAATTCTGGGAATTTCGTGCAGTATTCAACAAAAGGCGGACAGGAAATCACCGCTACTCTTGAGATATAGTAGACCCGTTTAGCAAGAACACGCAGTACACACAGCTCTACCAAAGCACCTGTACTTCTCCAAATTTTGCTTCATTGAATATTGCTGCTCTCCCTGTGCACATCCAAACAGAGTTAGGTAAACGAAGATCTACAGCAGAAGTGATGAGAGCCTTTAAGCAATACCAGGCGGAGAAAAAAGTCATCTGGGTCAAATGAAACAGAGTTCTATCGTGAGCGTGGGATCTTATGTTCCCTGTTTTCGTGTAGCTATACAACATCTTTCTCTTCACAAGATAAGTGCCGAGCGAGTTCGTGGAGTGCCATACAGTATTCATCACTTTTAAGGCTAACGGTGATTCTCCCTAATTGAAAGTTGGTGGCCAATTACTTTGCAAACACTTACTATAAGATCCTCGCTCATCTGCTTCATCTCATGAACATCAAACAACATCCAACGGCATTGCTTGCTTTATATTTAAGCTAAGCGTTTTACAGCGTCCAACATTCTTATTTAACTTATATCCTGAAACTGATAGGACAACAGAGATTGAGGGGCTGTTATCAATCATCAAAAATGAGTATATCAACTTTTCTACTCGTCTCCTAATAAACGAATGCCTATCGGCATGAATTAAAATCCAAAGAAGAGTTCCTACAAACCATTGATAGCAAGTGTGCTGTGAAAGGTTTAGCATTGCCATCTTCGATAAAATAATCCAAAAGCATTGTATATGCAGATAATGTGGTCCGTACCTTTAGGAATCGCGATTTCATTTACAACATTTTTTATATAAAAAAAACAGTAAAATTAGTAGTTTGATAGTGAACCCAGGCATAGGGTTAATCACTTTATCCTCGTATTACGGTCAGGAAAGCCAAGGATACTTGAAAGTCCAACCCAAAATAGTAGCAGAAATGTAGGCAGTCAAGTAACCAATGCACATGATGGAATAAAGACATTTAACCACCGAAACAGCAACAGGATAAGCTATATCAAAAATGTAAACTTTATATTGGAATGGGACCGCATGTTGTATTAAATTTAATGGACAATTCGCATCCATGTAATTATTGATGTAACAATATGTCAAGGTCAGTTCTGTGATTAATTATCGCTTTATTAAGGTGTTTCTTCATGATAAACAGACTTTATTCCTAGAGGGATAAGGAAGGGTGAAGGATTAAAAGTAAATGAAGGGAATGCATTCTAAATACTGAACACACTAGATCAGTGAGGGAGTAGCACGAGATGGAAGTTTGCCATATGTTTTATGGGAACATGCTAAGGAACAGAATGTGGCGTTAATCTTTCTGTTTAATGACAATATTATAACAGACGTGGTTATCCTAAGAAGTAAAAGAAGAGTACGTGGCAGCCATTGCATAAGTAGTAGAATGAAGGTATCAAACTATAGACAAGTTTGTATTTGTACTCCTGCAGTTGTTAAGATGTGAAAAAAATTGGCAAGATCTCAAATATAAAATTCGAAAGATGGGGGCAATACTGTTTAAAAAAGCCAACATGGATTTGTTAAAGGAGTTTTATATCTTAGTAATTTGATTGAATTTTATAATAGATTGACGAGAGCATTGGTTGAGGGAAAGGCAGATACTGTCCGTTTTCTGAATTTTACGAAGGCTTTTGCAAGAATGTCAAATGACAAGTTCATATTTAAGTTGCAATATAATGGATTATACATCAAGTGATCGACTATATTGGAAACTGTTCTGATAGATGTGCTTTTTTTGTGGGGGGAAGCCCTCATGGTGGACTAAGGAGGTTAAAAGTGATGTTTCACATTGTTCAGTAGCGATACCATTATCACCATTCAAACTTTACATCAATGATACTGATATAAAGTTTGAATAGTGATAACGATTACAAGGAGATATTCAGTTATTTGAGCCTCCTTAACTCAATCGGTATAGAAGTCCGTTGACCTCGTGGTCTTTCGGTATAGAGGTCTCTTGACCTTGTTTGGTCTTTCCAAACAAACGGCTTCCTTTGCTTGGAAAGACCTGGGTTCGAATTCCGTCTAGGATGCTCAAAACCTTTATCAGGGCTTTTCAACTGAGTTATCTGGTCTAATATGGAGGTGACAGGGTATTCTCTCCGGAACTTGAGTGGTGTTTCGGCCCACAACGAGGAAAAACAATTTACTAAAACAATTAAATAGAACATCCTCAATTTACAGACAAAAGAATACTGATTAGACATAAGACCAAACAACTTATCCTCGAAGTGTAGTTATGAAATTCAAGGATACTTGCAAGGTCGTGGGCGTTGCGTTTAGGTGCCTGTCAGAACCACTGATGATGATGAATATGAGTGAGTTATTCGGAGATGATGATGTGATGGTTGGTAGTGTAATTAGCTTTGCCTACTCGGGAGGGCTTGAATAACTGAGATGAGTAAATCAATGAGAATATTGGTTTACTACAGTTAAATGTAAGAATTAAAATTTGTGATCCACAGGGGGAATACTTCACACTCACTTGGCGAAATTATTCTGAAGAACGAAGTGGAGAAAGGAAAGAATCTTGGGGTGAGTGTAGATAAACATATAAAGTTATGAGGACACATAGCAGAGAGTGTGAAGACAACCTGGATAATCGCTACAATATTAAGAAGGACCTTAACCAATAAAAGTGCGGTGTTCCATTGTGGGAAGCCATGAGCAGAATACATCCAGATTACTATCCTCAGATCTAGTGACTAGAGTTCGAACAGAATGAAGTAAACTTGGAGAGAGAGGGAGGGAGGGTCAGAGGCAGATAAGAAAAATGATATCATTACTATAGAATGTTGGTTATAAGGACAAATTGAGGGGATGCAAACGAGAGAGTTTGGTAGATAAAAGACGAGGAGTGATATGAGTGAAACGTTCAGAATGTTGAGAGGTATTTACTGGACTAATAGGGTGGTATTTTTTCATTTGATAGAACAAGGGGAATTAGAAAGGTCAACTGGAGTTCCAATAGGAAGTAGTGAGAAAGCTCTTAACAAGTAACTTTTTCCATGGGCAGTTGTAGATACTTGGAATGCATTGTCTGAAAGGATAGTGAGAGTTCAAACAGCAAACAAGAGTAAATTGCATAAGGTAGACCTTCCCTGGTGAATCTTGTAACTCCGTGGAATTCTAGAACAATAAGAAGACGAGGAAAAGGAAAATAATAAAGATATTTTTTTCAGAAATCTCCTGTAAATGAATAAGTGAAAATTGTAGTCATAATAAAAGGAAATAATATACAGACAATTCATATAGTATCACATTTATTAAAATTATAATACTGCTGATATGGAAAAATATAAACATTTTTGTTTGTCAAATTGGTCACAAGTAAAGGATGTGATGAAATACGTAATTTATAAACGAAAACTTTCTCATGTATATTACCTGATGTACCAAGATCTTCACAGTTTCCACCAATACAGCATTGCGTCAGTATATTGCATATAGTAGGAAGGCACAACTGAAATAAAAAAAAAAAAAAATTCAAGCATTTTGAAATATCTCAGATAACTCTTTCACCTAATACTATATATATATATATATATATATATATATATATATATATATATATACATATTTTTATGAAGAATTGAACGACTAGAACCGAGATTTAAGTAAAAAGGTTTGAATATAAAAAAACAACTAGTTTCGGCATGTAACAGCCTTTTTCAGGTGACATTATAAAAGAAAGAAAAAAGAAAAAACACTAAACATTGAAGGTTAAAAGACTATGAACAACATAGACGGTCTCTATACATAATTAGCATGAAAACGTTGTAGTTGTATTTAAAGCTGTTCTTTCGTTTGTTGCATTATTGGGAGAGTGCGTGCTTGCAACATCACGTGAACGCCAGTACATGAGTACAGCTGAATGACAATCTGGGAGGTTACAGCTCAAATTATTATTTAGATGAACAGGATTGAAGATGATTTCTCTAGATTAAACGATTTTTCTCTCTAGTTCATCATTGCAACGGAAGATGTTAGTAGATTTTTCCCAGCAGACTTTGTGACTTTGGTTTTCATCATTAGGATTAGCCGAGAAAAGGATATGACTTGATAATGCACTGGCTCACTGTCTCTTGTAAGTAATGTCCCTCATGTGTTCTTCCATACGCAATTCGACAGATTTGTCTGTCTACCCAAAATAAGGAATATCACAATCACAACAATATTTTATATACACCAGGGTATTTGATTGATAAGCAAAAGGGTTTTTGGGTGGCTTATTAAGAAACGGATCTTTGGAAGTGGAGTGAACAAGTTTCTGATATTGTATTTTCTTAGAACCTTTGCTAATTTATGTGAAACTGTACTTATGTAAGGAATAGATATATTGCCTTTGAAATCTATTTGTTTCTTCTGAGTGATGTCTAGGAGGATTAAGAAGGGAATTTTTCAATGATTCTCGTGGAATAGCCATTAACTTCGAAAGAAGTTTTCAGATGGTTTATTTCTGTAAGAAGTTCATTTGGGCCATCAAGAAGAGAACGAGCTCTATGTCCCTAGGTGAAAATTATTCCAAAGCTTATGAGGGGGGAAATGATGGGACTGACTGTGCAGATATCTGTATAGAAGTGAGCTTTCTATATATCGATATTTTGAGTTTACCAGAAGAGCTAGTCAGTTTGACATCAAGAAAAGGCAAGGAATTATCCGTTTCAAGCTCGGCAGTAAACTTAATACTTTGATGTCGGCTATTGAGATATTCGAGGAAAACCATAAGGGATTCATGTCCATGGCTCCAAACAATGAAGACATCATCCACATAGCGTTTCCAAACTTTAGGTGTTAAAATGAAGGAAGAGATAGCCTTGGTTTCAAAATCCTCTAAGTAAATATTTGCGAGTACAGGGGATAAAGGATTACCCATAGCCAGTCCATGATTTCGTTTGTATATATTATCTTGAAATTTTGAAGTAACCGGACAAGATATTTTGAAAGATTGTACGTCGGAGAATATATACCTTATACAAATTGGGCGTAATGGGGTGTTCTCTTTATGGATTTTAGGAACACCTATATCCGAGGAATTAACGGATGGAGAGAGCGTAGAGATAAACGAACGTTTCGGGATAATTCAGTTGTTGTTTTTAATAAGTTGTTTGTACAATTTTGAAGTTACACGAGTTGGAATCTCTCTCGAGTATTGGGTAGGTATCATTATGTAATAATTCAAGCATTTTATTCTGGTAATCTTCAGAGTTGAGGATTATTTTGAGGAATATTTCAAAATATCTTGCCAAATACCTAAAAAAGTTTTTCAGGCAAGTCAACACTGCAGAATTTGTTACATACATCAAGGATATTACAGTTTATGAAGATGACATCATGGCTAGGTTGGACATAACTTCTTTGTTCACTAATGTCCCAACAGATGAAGTCCTAACATTACTCAAGGACAAGTTATCCAAAAAAATGTTAGCCTTGCTTACACATTGCATCAGGTCCGGTTACTTCAAATTTCAAGATAATATATACAAGCAAATTCATGGACTGGCTATAGGTAATCCTTTATCCCCTGTACTCTCAAATATTTACTTAGAGGATTTTGAAACCAAGGCTATCATAGAAAAGCCATGATTGCTAGAATAAATGAGAAGATTGTGCAGGAAGAATGGCGTGTGGTTAATAGATGTAGAGAGAGTGAATTTGATTTGATGGATAAAAGAACTTCTGTATGCATGATGGCTTCACTTGAGAAGTTTTAGATTTAGATAGCTGTTTGGAGAGAGTGAAAGAGTGTTGTTCAGTAAGAAGATGAAAGTAAAAACTGAGGGAAACCAGAACTATTGGGGGGAGAATGTAGTTCAAGAATAAGTCCAGCGACCCATGAGACAAGTGGGTGTGTGTCTGCCCAGAAAGGACCATAGTATGCTCAATGAGGTTTTACAGGTATAAAATCCGAATAGTCTGGTAATAGCATTATGCAAAGTTAGCTGTCGGAAGACAATGTGAAAAACAAATATCAGAATTACCCGAAATAAACTAGAGGAGTTTTGGCATTGGTCAACTCGAGTTAGTCAGAAATTATAGGCATTAGTGAGACCTGGTTGACAGAAAATCATATAATTAGAGGTATAGAATGTAGAGGGGGTATTGTATTTTCAGGGATGAAAAAGGGAATGAGAGACAGAGAGAGAACAGGTGGGTATTGCTGATGACAGTTGAAGAACTTCAACTAAAAATGAGAAGTTAAACAGGATTTCAGGTCTAGGGAGATCGTCATTTTAGGTTATTAGTACGAAGTCCAATAGGATAAAATATAATATTGGTTTCTAACGTAAACCAGGTGAGTCACATGAAGATGTAGATGCCATGCATCGGCAGATTAGCCAAATGAGTGCAGGTTAGCTGAGAGATTGATTATTATTGGAACTTCAACTACGGGGACATACACAACTTGGAAAGAACTTAATAGGCATCTGTATGGACAAGGTGTAACGAGTCACGTGTTTGTTTGTAGTCTGCATAAATTGAAGGAATATGATGCTCCCAAGTCAGTGCAACTGTGTCCGAGTGAAATGGCTCTGAGAAGGAAAATGACGAAGTTTCAAAGAGGCGTTGTGATAGGATGCCATGTTGCAGGCCTATCTGTTCTGCAAATTGTTGACAAATTGGGCCATCTCAGGTCCACAATCAGTGATACCATGCCAAGATGGAAGTTCAAGGAGTCAACTGCAAGTGCTACCTGCAGTGGAAGACTCACCACATTCATTGAACGCAACCGTAGTGTACTACGAATGATAATATGTAAAAACTGCCATTCGTTGGCCGACACGTTGAAAGCAGAGTTTGGGACATGAACTCGAACACGATTCTGCACAAAAAAATCGAGGCTCAAAACAATGGTTTCCATGAAAGGACCGCATTATCCGAACAAACATGCAGAGTCGGCTTCAATATGTACAGTGGGATGCGGGAGCTCGGAAATCTGTGTTATGGAGCGACGAACCATGCTACACCCTCTACCCAGAGGATGGACGGGTGTGGCGGATGCCCTGTGATGGTCTCTTACCGGACTGCACAACCGCAACTATGAAATTCGGACGTGGTGATGTGATGTTCCGAGAGGTATCTGAACATTATTGACAATGCAATGCTTCCTATATTGTGGCCTTTCTACGGAGCTGAGCGTTGTCTCTTTCAGCAAGACACTGCTGTAACTACGTGGTTTGTGGGCATGAACGTCACCACACTTGACTGGCCTCCAGAGAACCTTAATTTTAGCCCTATTAAACATCTGTAGGATGAACTGGAGTTTCGAGTGAGGTCAAAGGACGTCGCCCGACAAGTGTCCAAGATCTTGTTACATGCTTACAGGAAGAGTGGTCCAAAATTCATAGTGATCGATATCGTATGCTTGTGGAAAGTATATCCTAAGGATTTCTGCTGTCATCGCAGCGAAAGGCGGTCGTACACCTTATTGAGGTGGATTCCATTGCTGTTTGTGACTCACGTTATGGTGTCCATTGACTTCTTTTCAAACAGTATACATTGCAGGAATGGAATTGTACACGGAAAGATGGAAGTGAAATTTATATAGCTGCAAAGCAATAATTAGGTGAAGCAGCATGTCATGGAGAAAACCAGACGTTTTACAATGCTCGATCGAGTAATATCATCAGACACTCTGTCTCAAAACATGTGGAATTCCCTATCATGCAAGTTGGACTATATATATATATATATATATATATATATATGAACTTATTGTCCATGTAACTTAAACTATAAATCTGGTAATTATGAGAGTTGGAGTCAGTTTCAGAGACTACAGGGAAAGAATGTCAGTACTGCATGGGAATGGTTAGGAATTGTTTGCGAGAAGCAGTATCAGGTGGTATACCCATGGTGAGGAGAAGAAACCAAGTGGGGGATTAACTGGTAATTAGTTTACGGAATTAACAACGCATATAAAGTATATTAATTAAAGGTAACTTTAATGAATAACTTCTATATTTCGGCAATGTCACATTACCATCTTCAGGAACATAAAGATATGGTATGTGCACTCAGGAACTAACACAAAGCAAATGAGGAAGAAAGCAAGAAACTAATATTGTTCCTAAAGTCCTAATGGTGCCCTCTTGCAGGCTAATTTGGTAGTCTTGGCAGTTGGGCTGAAGTTCTCATAATGAAAGT